>NW_026731826.1:622500-735000 GCF_028476545.2 Physella acuta
CCTAAACCTAAACCTAAACCTAAACCTAAACCTAAACCTAAACCTAAACCTAAACCTAAACCTAAACCTAAACCTAAACCTAAACCTAAACCTAAACCTAAACCTAAACCTAAACCTAAACCTAAACCTAAACCTAAACCTAAACCTAAACCTAAACCTAAACCTAAACCTAAACCTAAACCTAAACCTAAGCCTAGGCCTAGCCCTAGCCCTAGCCCTAGCCCTAGCCCTAGCCCTAGCCCTAGCCCTAGCCCTAACCCTAACCCTAACCCTAACCCTAGCGCAGGTTTTAAGGTCACTGTGTATGCGCAGAACTTTTGAGTTTCGTATCTTCTGCCGACCAGATGGAGACGCTGGGGTGAAAACATCTTTTTTCTGAGCAGTCATGGTTTTTCCATCACAACCACACACAGATCTAACATTTACTAAAACATGTCCTTAGTTGTATAACAATGTTACCGGCATGAAATACATTCTTTGTGGTGCTCCTACCTGTGTTTAGACACAAAAGACGTCTACTACCTGTTTTACCAACAACGTCACCACAACGGAACATATTCTGACATGTCATATGACTGGGTGACGTCATACCGTAAGGTTGTGGTCAACATTGACAGTCAACTTCAGATGACTGGAACAAGTAAGTCACGCTTCCGATTTTAATATTTACAAATGTTATTTTTTAATCGAATTTAAACAAAGATTTTTTAATTCTGGAAATCAATCATCCATTTTAACACATACAGGAAAGTTCAGTGAGGTCTTCATCCTCCAGTCCATATTCCGTGTAACAGTTGTACTGTTCCACTCAGCCGGCGGCCATCTTGACAGTACTTTGGTGTTTCCGGTCTCGTCTTTCACTTCCGGTTACTTTGTCTTATCCCATATTTCCAAGGACACCGGAAACCAGGTAAGCCATGAGCTTAGATGGTTAGAACCTAGAACGTGGGACTATTTGCTATAACCGTATGAAAGTAATCTATAAAAGCATGGTAGAGAATATGTGTCTGTTAATCACACCTGAATAAGATTGGGTACCTTAAGATAAACCTAATGTTTCTGTAAGTTAAATTGAGTTTTGGTATTGACTTAAGTTGTTTGTAAGAGTGATTGTAAGGATGTATTTTACTTTTTAGCTTTTACTTTTAGTTTAAGCAATACTTTAACCTTGTAATGGGATGTGTTTCATTATTGTGTTAGTTGATGTTAAGGATCAAGATACAGTGTAATTGTTGCTGTTAGGTCCGCTTTTGGAGTCACTTTAATCTTTAAATCAATAGTTTTAATTTTTTAAGACACATACATGTTGTCAATATTTAAATTTTGACCTTGCTGCCAATGGTTGGAGCAAAGCCTAGACGGTACTGCAAGTGGTACATAACATATTTTTTTAAACAAGCGGACAGTTATTATTTCAACACTGGAACATAAATTCAAAAACTAGAATTCCTATATTGAAACATTAGTATTTTAAGTTTAAAAAAAATCTTGAGCCAGTGGCGTAGGCAGGGGGGGTTAGGGGGGGGGGGGTTATGAACCCTCCCCCCATAGACCCCTCGGTATATATATATATAAAGTATGAGGGGGGTTGTAAATCGAAAGTTTGAGGGGGGTGCAAATCGAAAGTTTGAGGGTGGGGGGGGGGTGCAAATCGAAAGTTTTTCCCCGGGTAAAAATTTGAACCCCCCCCCCCCCCCATAAGACGATCCTGGCTACGCTACTGTCTTGAGCTTGAGTAATGATACTCTTTTAAATTCATTAAAAAAATGTTTGCAGCTTTTATATTTAAGTGTTTTGTGTAAATTTTCATTTCTCTTTCTCTATATATGTTTAGATAATAAACTGGTACACAATATTTTAATGGAAAGGTTTTAGTCACTGCCGGAGAAAAGGTCACAGAGGTCAAGGTGACTCTTCCACACAAAAACGACCAGGCTGTAACAGTTACAGTCAATGGATTCGCCTTCTAGTGAGTAGTAACGTCATTGTGTGTGTTGTGTGTGTGTTGTGTTTGGGGGGGGGGGGTGAGGTGGGGGTGGAATAGAAGAAAGCATGTGTGAGAATTACTTGTTTTATTTGAGCTTAATTTTTTGTTGCTCGCTTTTTATTGTCTATTGACATGTAAATTTGTACATTTCCAATGAAGTTTCTTCCCAATCCACTTCGGTAGACGGTATCACCCCATCCCTCATCAAACACCCCCCTCCCTGTTATTTTTCGTTTTGGAAAACTGTTTTAATAATATTGTAATAGGAAGTGATTACAATATTCAATGTTGACAGAGTTCAGACAAGATTTTGGAAAAAATATCGTATTTTTAAGAATTTTTCAATTGCAATTGCAGACACCTGTAGATCACACAGACAGCTCTCTAGATGCCGCTTTACCTGTAGACTACCTGTCCACACGGTACGTGACGTTTCCAACAACATCAGGGGGGACAAATGCCAGCGATTTAGTTAAAGTTTTGGCACTGTATGACGACACTATAGTACAGGTGAGATTTTATTTTAAACATGTAATTGTAAATATCTATAGGCCTACTGTATTTCTAGTAATCTTGTATAATTTTTGGAAGAAAGAAATATACCATCAATATCACTTCTACCGGACTGATTTCTTTCAAACTTTTAACACAGGTCAAGGCTTGATGATAATACACTGTGACACAAAATATGACTTAATTAGATGTTTAATTTTTTTGTACATATTTTTCATTTACTAAGTACTAATTCTCCGATCCATTCATCGTGGTGTGAAATTAATTGTATTATTCGATTCTATTTTTTTTTAAAACAATTAAAAAATTACTTTTTAAAAAAATTTCTATAGCCCGATTGCACTGAAAGTGCGATCAATTTAGAATATACGCGAGATTTCAGAAATCACTTCCACTTTTTAAAAATATTCTAAGTCAATGCTTAACAAACAACAATACGAGGCCCGGTTTTTTATAGTGTATTCCGATTATGCTATTAACGGACAAAAAACCAACACAACTTTTATTGAATTTAGTAGGCCTATATTGATTTTGCGATACTGAGATCATCTTATGCAACATTACTTCACATACATATAGTTGTGAAGGGTATTTATATTGTGTGATATAAGACGATCACTGCTTGGATCAAAGTCTGAATATTAAAAGGTTCTGAATAGACGCTTGGGCTATTCCTAAGTGAGCGTGTGGACAGAGGGCTTTTATTTATTAACAGCTTGAGTTTAACGCTTGGTATTAAAACGATATTGGACTTATTTGCAAATAGTCATATAACTTGTTAGCTAATAGTTAATTGAATAATCACAATGAAGAAACTATCAACATTTTTAAATGCATGATGTTATTGATAAAATTTGCATCCGAATGAAACAAAGTTAATATCGTACGTAAAGTTGTTTTGCTCTTTACTTTATATTTTTATTATTTACCATGAATTTATATTTTTATCATTTTCCATAAATTTATGTTTTTAAAACAATTGAAATGGAAACATTAACTATTGTGTTGTTTTTTATAAATCTTCTTTTTTAATTTTAAATTTATATTTAAAATTCATTTTTCTATTTCCAGATGTATGTCCCATCACTCCAAATTTACAATTTGTCCAAAGCCGGTGATGTTAAAGATATTTCTCTCCCTTCGAATGAGTTCTGCCTCGTAGAGAGTGACCCTTACCACCCGATCTACGTCACGAAAATTTCCGTCAGCAGCCAAGGGACGTGTATGACGTCACTGATGCCAGAAAACATGTGGAGAAACCAATACGACTTTGACGTCCTGCCCAGTGGTGCCGTAGTCTACGTTGTCATGGAGACGAAATTAATGTCAAGATTAAACGTTAATGGCTATTACGCGTTTTCAACCGTCTGTAAATCAATCAATGGTATGAACCAAATCCTATTACTCCATCATGTGTAGATATTAAATAACGTTGTTTTAACTCTGCTGAACGCCATTGTTATTTGGCAACTAATCGCTCAAAAACAGGTGATATAGGGATGTTTTATTTCCTCGAACTATTTAAGGCAAGTCACCAAAGTCCGGCTGCATTAGCGTTAACATATATCTTGTTCTTCTAGTGTTGGGAGAGATTCCCTCCTACACTAGTACGTGTTAACTTGGTGACTTCTATTTTGGATTTCTATTTGGGTTGTTTTTTTTCAATAGCCTTTGCCCAACCAAGAACTAATTATAATTGTTTGATTTTGGAGTTGTCTCTCCTAGATGAGTGGTTGTATCAGCTATCGAGCCTCAACTGCCCGGGGTTCGAACTCGGTACTTTTCGGTTCAGCAACCATGAGCTTAACCGACCCGACCAGGCGAACCTCCGCTTATACATATCTTAAGCTAGGGATGGGCCACGAAGTTGCATCAGCTTGTCTTTAATTCAAATCTATCCGAGTTAGCACTTAGCTTTAATGGAACACACTAACCTCCACCAGGACCCTCTTCTTTTTCTTCTTCGTTCTTAATTTTCAGTGCTGGAAGGGATCGAGCCATATCTACCAGAGGGTTTGAACTCGAGACTTTTTTCGAATTTATCAACCATGTGCTTTTTGCTGACTCGACCACGCCTCCATCACAATTAAGGATACGTGTCAACTGATTATGCGTCATTGAGGCCATTGACTCCGATTTCAGCCTGCTTTTCTTTTTGGATTTGCTTCCATAGCCTTTGTCCAACCAGTAGCGTAGCGAGGTCGGGTGTCACCCGGTGCGGCACTTAATGGTGTCACCCCCCAGAGGCGTAGTGACCCTTCCCGGGGACAAACTTTCTATTTGCACCCCACCCCTCAAGATTTCGATTTGCTCCCCCCCCCCCCCCCCTCAAACTTTCGATTTGCACCCCCCCTTCAATTTTTTCTCTATATATTTTGCTATTTTTTGCCTTAGTGTCACCCCCATAAATGGTGTGTCACCCGGTGCCATCCGCACCCCCCCCCCCCTCGCTCCGCCTCTGTGTCCAACCAAGAACAAACTACAAGGCAGCAGTTGTTTGATTTTGGAGTTGTCTCTCCTAGAAGAGTGACTGTCCCCAGCTAACGAGTCTCATGCCCGAGATATTTTATATGAAAGCATTTGTCCAGGACCAACACTGGGTGATCAGTACTAAGTTAGAGAGCAAACTTTGATATGAGTAAATAGAAACGTATAAATGGTCGCAGTGTATCACACTTGTACAATTTTGCCATTCTCAAAGAGAAGGTCATAAAAAAATAAACTGTGAGTTAGCTCCAGAACCGCAGACTCCCCCAGTTTCTATGATATCAAGCGGCCATGTTAGCCAGAGGCGTAGCGACCCTTCCCGGCGCCCGGGGACAAACTTTCGATTTGCACCACCCTCAAGATTTCGATTTGCACCCCCTCAAACTTTCGATTTGCACCCCCCCCCCCAACTTTTTAATATATGTTTCCAACCCATTTTGGCGCCCCCTAAGGTCGGCACCTGGGGACATTTATCCCCCCCCCCCTCCTCTCTACGTCTCTGATGTTAGCGACTGGAAATGTTTAGAAAAGTAGGCTACCTAAGTGCTAAAATTAAACACCGGTTTTTAACTAATAGACTCCCAAATACCAGCCAAATTTATATAATCTATTCCAGGCTCTACACTATCTGGCTGCCACTTCCCTCTGGGTCAAGGCTATCACCATCTAAGTGTTTCTGTGAGCGGTGCTGTGTTCGCTGCCTACATCGTCCACACGTCAACAACTGGCGTCAGCGGATGTAACATGCTGGGGGCGGACAAAACACTCGGACAAACGGTGGTATATATTTCAAATAATTTCGTTACCTTTTTTCCAGAGTTTCTTCCAGGCATCTCTTCGGGCTTTGCCCCCCGCCCCCCCCCCCACCCCCATCCCAAAGAAAGTCTACCGCCCCCCCCCCCCGAAATTTTCAAGTGCCCCCCCCCCCCCCGGAGAAAAAAGATCTTTTCCCGTGTGTACCCTAGACTCTTGGGGCAGATGAGGTAGAAATCCCCTGTTTTAGTGACCCGTCGTATAAGGGGATAATGTTGTCATTTGTTTCCTTAACGTGAGTTAAGTACTAATCTCAGGTGGGTGGACTCGAGGACGTTTTATTGACTTGAACCCGGATTTAAACTCGAGACTTGCGGGTTAGCAGACTAGCTTTCTACCGCTAGGCCACGCTGTCCATGAATGGTTTCAAAAATTACATTAAATTAGGCTCATATATAAAAACGTGTTGTAGATCAATCAATGTATATATAGATTAATTATTATTATTAATTCTAAAGTCGGTTAATATCTTTATATAATTATACTCTAGGTATTTTACCTTGAGATTATTTGTCAGAGCTATTTTTGCCATAATAACTTTCTTCCTTAAATTTATTTTCTTTGATATCTTTTGTCCTGATATATTCTGTCTTTGGAATATTTAGTTAAAGATTATTTGCCCTGTTATTATTTGTCATGGGAACGTGCAATAATTCTTCTTTCAGAGTGTTCTTTAAATAAATAGTGTTTTATAATTAAATTTTCAGATACCATTTCCAGGTTTAACGTTTATCAACCTACCAAGCGGGATGCCATTCCCATCACCTTTACTCCCAACAACCACGCTGGACACGACAACCACTCGACCAACCACAGAGACAACCACTGTGTTAAACAACGATTCATCTATTTCTACGGACAACATTTCACACACAACTATCCTCACACAGACAACCCCAGAAAACAACCCGTTCACCAACTCTACACCCACACAGACAACCACAGAAAACAACCCGTTCACCAACTCTACGACTAGCCAACCATGTTCGACTCTGTTTACCTCAGCATCCAACTGGAGCCAGGCAGACGTGGAACTTGCCAGACAGGCCATCCAGCAAGAGCTATATTTAGATCACAGAAACACGCGTGCGTTCGTCATATCTAAAATTAGCATCTGGGAAAATCGCGTTTCCTCTCATGTGATTGGTGGTTTCGGGGTTGCTATTATAATTTCATTTTTTGCGATCGTACTCGTTCATGATTTACTTACACTTATGCAGATAATGTTTTCCCATAAGGAGAACCATGAAATCTAATCAATAACAAAGGATCACCCAATTCGCACTGTTTATGGTTCAGATTACTTTCCAGATTGTACACAATGATATTTTAAAATAATTACTTTTTTTCTGCAATTGTTTTTTGCTTAAACTCAGAGGCGTCGTGAGACTTGGGCGTGGGGTGACACCATTTAGGGGGGTGACACCAAGACAAAAAATGAAAGATATATAGAATGAATACGTTTTTTTGTTAGTTAGATTAAAAAAAGTACTTAAAGTACATAATGACGATCCCGATAAGGGAGGGGAGGACGGTGACACCATGACATACACATGCAAACAATAGAGAAAACATTGCTACACCCAGCTGTATAACAACCGAATATAGATAAACATTATTGGTATTAAATTTCAACACTTTACCGGGGTGGGGGGGGGTGACACCATGTGCAAAATTTACATAGAAAAATATAGGTTGGAGTGACGCCATGAGATTCCGCACAGGTGAAACCCGACCTAGCGACGCCACTGCTTAAACATACAAGTCAAATGTAGTGTTCACTTTGCTTATAAAACTTAGAATTCTATATTTATACGTTATCAAAGCGTTCAACATGATAAGTGGACGACGACCTACAAGGCTAATGGTCAATTGGTCGAAATCGCAATGTTATTTTTTCAATTGAATTAGAAAATGCTATGCTATAAGTGTTGTATTAAGTTCACCTCTATTGGATATTATATGATAATAATTGTTTTTCATAAACCCAAGTTGAATTCCATATAACTCTTATACGTTGATGTATTACAATCTTTAGTGCGTATAATGCTACTGGCAATCAACACATCTTAAATATTACAAGGTATACAAACATATATTTTGTGATGGCGATACATTTTTGTATATTGAAAGATTAAACAATAAAATGAGAGTTCACCTTTTTCTATGACCTATGTATATGAATGGATACTGTTGTCAGCACTATACCCAGTCGCTTTACTTTGAATGGTTACGACTCTAGTCAGCGACACGAACTTAAGACTTTCGGGTTAGCAGACGAAAGTTCAACCACTACGACCACACCGTCCTGTGAATACACCACTTTGTGCATCCATTGTATAGTAAAAATATTACAATCAATTACAATTTATCAATTGTCAAATACCGCTTCTATATATACTTGCTACACTTTATGTTTTTCTTTTAACATATTGTATTTTTATCTGATGTATATTTTTCTCTTCTGTATATTTTTCTCTGTGTATTTTTCTCTGTATTTTTCTCTGTATTTTTGTCGGTTGTGTATTTTTGTCTGATATATATTTTTGTCTGCCTTGCAAATTCGGCTATTTCCGAAACTTAGTTGACTGTTTATAAAAGGGTATGTCCACAACGTGTGAATGTAGATGAATACAAGACTGATGTAAACAAAAAAAAAATCACATTGGTTTCTTTACTAGGGGATGGTTTGTTCTTTTTTGTATGTTAATTTTTTTAAACTATTAAACGCAAAAAAACATTGAATTTTAAGTTGTTTTTTTATTATATATTTGTTTATTTTTTTATAAATATGATTGAAAAGCCATAATAATTACTTTCATATCTTGAAATTTAATAAATTGATAATAGGTTAAGCATTGATATTTAAATTAATTAAATACCATATTATAATTATATGAATCATTACAATATAAAGTACTGTTTAAAAGTTTATCTATTTAAGTGTAGACGTGTAACTGTCTATATATTGTACAAACAATTGGAAAAGCCGATGGTATAGAGTAATGGTTAATACACGATTTACTCAACAACGTGTGGTTATCACCTTATATCAGTGACTTTTGTGTTGCTCTAAAATGTGACCGTAAATATTTTACAAAAAAAAAAAACAAACAGACAAAACATAAATACTAATTGAATAAAATTGATGAGACTTTGTCCTACGTTATCAACGGGAATCTGATATTTCTCTAGATCAACTCTCAAAAAATATTTTAATTATTCTATGTCGGTGAATAAACACCCGCAGATTTGAAAAGGTTAAAGGTTAATTTGTTAAAAGTTAAATTCATTCCCTGACCACATCAGCAGACAGAGGAGCCAGTGTCAACACCAGGTAAACAAACACGGTAATGGAGCAATGTTTCCACACGTGATTCACGCGCGCTCTACACCATCTAGTGCTCACCTACGGTATCGGCTGAGGGGGCACGTGCAGGTGTAAACACATTTCTGATTGGCTGGTGTAGAATACATTCTGGTTTAGGTGAGTAGAAATTAATTCTGATTAATATAGGTAAACTAAATTTTGATTTAGGTGTGTAGAAATTAATTCCGATTAACATATGTAAACTAATTTCTGATTTATGCGTGTAAAATACATTCTGAATGAGTTCAGTTATGATTTGCCAGTGTAAATATATTTCTGATGTGTGTATGTAAATTGATTTCAAATGTATGTATGTTGATAACTGGAATTCTTTACTTGTAATTCAAAACAGTGACATAATTGGGTGGTGGGGAGGGTTGGTTAAAGAATCAAAGAATTCAATTTTTTACAGAGTATAGAGCAAGTATTGTGATCGTGCTAAATAGGGTTAGTAGATATTTTGACTGTTTTTGCCGTTTTACACCTCCCTACTTTATTATATTATTATACGGAGCATAAAGGATGCATCGTATTGAAAAAAATCTAAATAGAGATTTTGACAAATTATGACGTTTTACATTGTTCCGAAACGGAAAAACTAGGTTTCGCTATTTTGTTTGTATCTCTATGTGCTGTTTTTGTAAACACGAGAACTTGATTACCGTTTCAATCATGTTGATGAAATTTCATATCGACTGTATCAACTTTTGAGCGATTTTCAGAAACTGGAAATGGTAGCCTACATACTTTACTTTGGGTTTCTTAAAAGTCAATAACTAGAGCGCCGTTTAAAGGGGCAGATACACCTAGACTAAGGGAGAGAAACAGGATAGTTCACTCAAAGTATCTATTACACATACACATATCAAATGTTTATGGTGGTAATTTATGATTCTACTGATATAATATAGCATATAATTTGTGGGGTATATGTATAGCAAACACGTTTATAAAATTAATTTAATGATGCGTGTATACATTTCTAAGTTAGGTAGACTAACGAAATTTCATAAATATGTATTAAATTGTATGTGCAGTATTCTATGAACTTCTTAATACGTTACTCTTTTTGCGTGTGAACACTTTAAATTGAGTACCGTTACAGTTAGGTAAAAGTAATTTCGTATAGAAGTATAGGATCTTATGGTTAAATGTTTAATATTTGAGTGACCTCCAATAACTGGAAGTGGTAATTTACTCTATAGCCGGTTTCTAAAATACATATAATGTAAGTAACGTTTTGTTAAGAAGAAATTTCACAAATAGGTATACGCTCTCATTATCTTGAATCCGTAACATTTTGAGCGATTTCCGGAGACCGGAAGTAGTATTTTACAATGTTTTTGATATGTCTAAGTATGTCACTTATATTGGACCGATTTGTTTCAAAATTTGCATGTAAGTAAAGACTCAATGAAAATACACTGTGACATAAAATGTGACTTAATTAGATGTTTAATTATTTTTTTAATTAATCGACTATTATTAAAATCCTTTAGATCAGGGGTCTCCAAACTTTTCAGTCCGAGGGCCGCATTAACTATCAAATTTCAGTTTAGGGGCCAGTTTCTTCCAGACATGTCGTGATTTTTCTAGGTAAAGTTCCTCAGCCATCACCAACAAACGATTTTTCTTGGACAGAAAGATCTCAGCGGGCCGGATGAGAGGACCTTGCGGGCCGCATCCGGCCCGCGGGCCGCAGTTTGGAGACCCCAGCTTTAGATAATCAACATAACCGTAAAAGAAGAAAATCTCTTGGGTTAAAATCCTGTTCTTAAAATAACAGTAGTGTAAAATTATTGGTATGCATTATTATTATGGTTATATAAAAAGATAAGTTTTAGGACGTTTTTCAGAAAGCCTAAGCGAATCTAGGCAGTATGCCAAGAATATACTTAAGTTTAATTCAGTATAAATCATTTTTTACGTTTTCCCGAAGTTTAGCAATTAACTCCTTTAAACTAACATCACCTAAAAAAACGTAGGGACAAACACATTAAAAGATTAAACAATCGTGTCCCGTCCTATTGACTGACAGTGTTGAATCACCGATGACATTGATAACTACTGGGACAGGCGCCATTAACTCGCTCAATAAACCATCGCTTTTATCAGATATCTGCTCAGTGGGTAATCAACAACATTGTTTTTGATTGGGATGGGTAATGTTCAAAACAGCAGGGCACTGCTGATATATATATATATATATATATATATATATATATATATATATGTTATGTATGTTTAAATGTTTATCTTGTATATGAATACTTATTCCCATTTTATGATTTTATGTATATTTTGTATATGTATTTATAACGGTTTATTTTACATATTTTTATATCAGTATATATCAATTTGTTTATAAATTTTGATATTATAAATTTATATATATACATACATATACATATATATAATATGTATATACATTTACTAGCTTCGGCCAAAACACAGTCTACACGTACAATGCCAGCTACAATGAGTATCAAGGCTTCACTCCCAGCCCTCTTAGTGCTTGTTATAATGTCGTATCGAGAAGGTTATGCTCAAGAGTACAACACAGAGCCTAGTTGTAATTGTACTGTTATACCGAAGGTAAACGTCGCTAACGTCACCTTCGAGTGTGTGCCGAGTCCCAGCAACCTTCACGTTCAGGTAAAATGTGTTTAGAGATGAAAAATCTGGTAATGATTAGTGTTTCTTTCAGGCATCTCTTGGGACTAAACCACCCCCTCCCCCTGAACAAAATTGAATTAATAGAAAATATATATTTTTATCACTCCCCCGGAATATTAACCCCCCCCCCCCCCCGCCCTCTGAAAATATCTAGTGCCCCCCCCCCCACCCCCCAGGAGAAAAAATGTCTGAAAGAAACACTGAATGGTTGTCATTCTTTTTGGTTTTATCTTTTTTTATTTTACAATTTCTCTGTACTTTTTTATTGATTGATTATTTATTTTTAAAATACGATTTTTTTCCGTTCAATTTTCCTATCCCTCTACCATTTTTTTGTTATCTGTAACTCTGTCTGTTGGTTCATCTAAGAGAGTTTGAACTTTTTGTTTTACAGTACAGATGGTGTCTGACCAATGCAACAAATTCAACCTATCAAAACCTCTACAACATGAACAAAGTTCATATTCAAGTAAACCTTTTGTTTTTACAATGTCGATAAACTAACTTTGTGTTTCGTCGTCTTTTCCCGTTTGGAGCAGATGAAGTAGAGTTCATTTGTTTCAATGGCCTCGTCATACAGTGGACTAGAGTGGTAAGCACTATACCCAGGCGTTTTGCTTTCCCTAACGTGAGTTAGGTTCCCATCAGACTAATGGATGTTCTACTGATTTAACCGGGATTCGAACTCGAGAATTTCGGGTTAGCAGTCTAGCTCTCTATCGCTATGTAATGCCGTAGCTTTGTGTACAAAGAGGTGACACAAAGGCAAAAAATAGCAAATTGTACATAACAAAAATGCTTTTTTACCAGTTCCATTAATAACTAATTAAAGTTAAATAGTATTTTAAGTACACTTCGACATTTATTACAAGGGAGTGGGTGTGACACACATTGGTTTTTTTTTTGGGGGGGGGGGGGAGGGGGGTGACACTACGAAGTGCCGCACCGAGTGACACCCAAACTAGCGACGCCACTGACTTAATACTCTCTGCTCCTTGTGGAACATATGGCTTCAACCGTAACTTTCCATTATGTCCGGTCCCCGGCTGTTGAATGTATACAAATATTCCAACACTACTTCCAACAACCCTACGTTTGTATTAGTCACGCATGACTGATCAGGTAAATGTGTTCCATTAATAACTAATTAAAGTTAAATAGTATTTTAAGTACACTTCGACATTTATTACAAGGGAGTGGGTGTGACACACATTGGTTTTTTTTTTTGGGGGGGGGGGGGGGGGGAGGGGGGTGTCACTACGAAGTGCCGCACCGAGTGACACCCAAACTAGCGACGCCACTGACTTAATACTCTCTGCTCCTTGTGGAACATATGGCTTCAACCGTAACTTTCCATTATGTCCGGTCCCCGGCTGTTGAATGTATACAAATATTCCAACACTACTTCAACAACCCTACGTTTATATTAGTCACACATGACTGATCAGGTAAATGTGGTTTTTTATTACGTAACAGGACAACGGCCTCAACAGCACTTTGATGACGTACACTAATGAATCGGTCTACGGCAACTTCAGCTGCCACTTCAACTTTACCAGCAACGACATCATCCTCTGTAACAACAGCTGCTATTCATTGTATAACGAGACTATGAAATATAAATGTAATTTCTGAATTTCTCTATAACCAAGAGTGTCCGTATCTAATTCATGTGATAAATGTGCATATTACTCTAGATAAATCAGCAGTCTGTGTATCTATTTTGTCTTAGATTCATGTAAGTTGTTGTCTGTCTGTTCATTCAGGCTGTATAACAAGTATGTGTTTTATCAGTTACTGAGACAAATGACATCATTTGTCCCGATATTTTTTGTGCTAGTATCTTTGGTCCGTGAGATCATTTGTGCTGAGATCATTTGTCATGATATCATTAGTCCTGAGATCATTTGTACTAAGATAATTTATACTTGATAATTTGTCCTGAGATCATTTGTCCTGAGATCATTTGTCCTGAGATCATTTGTCCTGAGATCATTTGTCCTGAGATCATTTGTCCTGAGATCATTTGTCCTGAGATCATTTGTCCTGAGATCATTTGTCCTGAGATCATTTGTCCTGAGATTATTTGTAATGGGATCATATTTACATGCATAAGCATAAAGAATCATTATGATTGCGACTTTTTGTCAAACGCTTTGTAAGTTGTATATAATCACAACAAAGACGCGAATTAGTATAACTTGATTCAAACTAAGTTTTATTAAAAGCAATTACCCGATTTCCACAATTTCTACAAGCTACATACTTCAAGATTTATGATACTAAATTAAAAATGTATATAATATATTGTCTTTCAATTATAAACATAAAACAACCTAGTTATCACAAGTTTTCTGTATCTAAAGTTGTATTTAAACAGTGTTCTGTAAATATACCAACAGATTTAAATGACACATCATCTGCCAGCAGTAGCCCATCAATGCTTACAACAACAGCAGCAGTGTACCAAACCTACGAGTATTCAACCACCACAACAACTATCCCGAAGCCTAGCATAAACAGCTGGCCAGGACAACCCATCTTCTGGAGCTCAGGTCCGACATTCCGAGCACCCAGCAGCACACCAGACGAGCCCTACCCCACTCACCCGCAGCACGAGAGCACGGAGGAAGGCGGGAATCACGTGGGGAAGATTGTTGGAATCGTCTTTGGGGTCGTCCTACCCATTGGGATCATAGGGGTCGTTGTGTTTATTTGTTATCGTAGGATACAGGTAGGTTAGTCGCTGTCTTTATGTTTGTTGTCCTGAGATTTACACAAGATCATAGACATCATTTGAACTATCCCATGATAACTAGCCAAATGTTGGTACGTGTCGGTGTGGTCAGGTCGGTAGAACTAAACCAAACGCTCCCGAGGCCAAACCCCAGGCAGATAAGGTTCGATAACAGGGTACAAAAATACATCTGGGAGAGTAAACTCCTAAATCAAAGACCTACTTCCTTGTAGTTCGTTCTTGGATACACAAAGGCTAAGGCGTAAAATCCAAAACGAAAAGCAGGCTAGATCGGACTTAACGGCCTGTATGTCGCATAACAAATCGAGACGTAATATTTATTTGTGTAGGAACAAATCCCTTTTAAAATTACAATTAAAAAAATTCATAAAAAACGTTTTAATAACAAGCTTTTATGTAATGATGCACTAAAAAGTAGAAAATAAATTATAGACTACTATTTAAATAACTATAAAGAAAAGCGTGGGTCACTTTAGTATTTATTGGATACCTTTACTAATGTTAAGGAAGACACCCACGCTTTTCTTTATAGTTATTTAAATAGTAGTCTATAATTTATTTTCTACTTTTTAGTGCATCATTACATAAAAGCTTGTTATTAAAACGTTTTTTATGAATTTTTTTTCAGTACTTTACATGTTTTATTTACAATAGAGTTACATGACTAAAAACCATTGCGCGCCTACTGAACATCACGTTCAGTAGGCGCGCAATGGTTTTTGAACGCAGCCATTACGTGATGGCGCAGCTATTGAAGGTGATGACGCGTGTGGTGTGGTTGGCTAGACATGCCTACTAATTCGGTCCAAATTTTTATTAATTCATAAAAAATTAATTAGGCATCCAATCAAGTCAAATTTAGTTTCCGATTGCATTGTCTTCATGTCTTGACCCACGTGTCAAATGTGAATCGTATCGGTCAAGTAGAAGTTTCCGAATTTTCACTCCTGCGCTTCGATCTAGACTGACGACAGACAGACTGGCGACGACAGAGGAAGTGAGTTAAATAAAAGCTTGTAAAAAGGAAGAAGAAGATGATGAAAAACTTTGGTTTGAACGACTTTCTATAGTTATACAACAAATGGGACGGTTTTGTTTCCAATGAAACAGAATTATTACAAATCTTAACATTATCTTACTCCAAATGTTGGATAAATAACTTTCATTTTCCTTTGATGTTTATTGTATTGCAGAAGAAAAAGAACCTTAAACATCGAGACAAGACGCACGATTTATATTTTCGAGCTAAGGTGCCGGCAATTTCCGGTTCGACGGTCACTATCTTCACAAACTGGAAAAGTGAGGTGAGAATTGATGTCGTTTATTCGTTTCAAGTGTTATAAGCCTTCATGTAATTGAGGTTTATATACAGACGATAATGTCACAAAAGTTACTTTAGAAAGATTTTAATGTCAGAAGTTTACATGGACGTCTGTAATGCCTGGACCTCTACTCTGACTGGGCTTCCATATAATATGGACGTCTCTATGAGACCTAAGCTTTACCTGAACCTATCAATTACCTGGACATATCTATTACCTGGACCTATTTAATACATACACCTGTTACCTGGAACTTTTTAAACCTGGATTTCTCTATTACCTGGACCAATTATATTACTTAGACATATTTATTACCTGGACCTATTACCTGGATCTATATATTACTCAGATCTATATATTACCTGGACTTATCTATTACCTAGACTTCTCTTTTACTTAAATATTACCCAAACCTATTTATTACCTGGAACCATCTGTTACCTGGGCCTGTCTAGTACATGGATCTATTTATTACATGGACCTATTTATTACCTGGAACTATATTTTTTACTTAAAAGTTATCTAGTACCTGACCTATTACCTGGACCTATCTTTTACCTAGACCTAAAATTGGGGGTCTATCTTTTACATTACCATCTAAACCATTCTGCAGAAACCCAACCCTCTGGAAGAGATACCAAGAAAGAACATCCGGTTCCTACACACTATCGGCAAGGGCATGTTTGGCACTGTTGTCAAGGCCGAGGTTCTAAACCTCAAGAGGGTTAAAGGCTGCGGAGCTAAGCGGTGGACACCAGTGGCGGTCAAGATGACCTTATGTAAGAGCTTCATTATGAAAAAGCTAATAATCAGCTGAAATAAGAAAATGATGAAAAATTAATTTACACTTACAGTTTAATATATTGCAAAACATGTTGCATATTTTAGAATTTGATAATTAGTATCAGGAATTTAAAGAAATGTTAAAGTACCTTTAGGTCTATTTTAGTAAAACAAATAGACTTATTAACTTATTTTAAAATTAAAGTAATACTGTAAAAAAAGTATAAATATTAATTTTATTTAAAATTGTTTGTGTATGGGGGTCTTGAATCTTAGTTGATTGGTGTCAGCGCAGTTTTTCTTCCATACTTTATTTCTTTGGTGTGTTGAAGAATACTTAAAAATTTTGAGGGTGGGCGGAATAAATTTTACTGGGGAGGGGGGCATTTGTAAAAGTATGTAATTTCTATTTATATTGTATTTTATTTGGGGAGGGGGTTGTGGCGGTATTCGTGATCTGGGGGATCCCCGAAAGAAACACTGGTTAAGTAGTTAGTGTTGTGTGTGTACTCAGTAACAGACCGAATGAACGAAGAAGCCAAGACAGATTTTTTGGCCGAGCTAGCGCTGATGAAATCCATCCCGCCCCATGTCAACATCATAACTCTACATGGAAGCTGTACTGCTCACGGTAATACATTGGACAAATCATTTCGTGTACTGGTAACTGTAATACATTGGACAATTATTTATTACGAGCCGCCCGCTACGTATCATACGCCGCTATTTAGTTGTTTTTTTTCTACTTTTCAGTAATTTATAATTTGTGAATTCGACAGTACCAATGCTGCCATTGAAAATATTTGCTTAAAAACACTAACCCCCCCCCCCCCCCACGTGAAAGCAGCCTCCTCTTAGTTACCTCCTCTAAGTTTAAAATAATTTCAAACTAAATTATCTGCCCCTAATAGCCGTCACCAAACCCGTCTCTATGATTGTAAAATGTAAACAGAGTGAACACCGCTCACCAGATCATGTGGGGGTGGGGTGGGGGTGGTAGTGATAGTGATAGAGAGGAAGAGAGGGGACTGCAAAGGCGCGCTTGCAGCTTGTTTTCTAACTGATCCCAGAAGAGAATTATATATATAGATTGGTACTGCTCATAGTAAAACATAATTTATTTTTGGCACTGCTCACGGTAATACATTGTACAAATCATTAGTTGCAATGCTCATTGTAATACATTGGACAATTCATTAGTCGTACTGCTCACGGAAATATATTGGATAATTTATTTCTTGTATTGCTCATGGTAATACACTGGACTATTTATTTCTTGTACTGCTCACAGTAAAACACTGGACAATTCATCTATTGTACTGCTCATAATAATACATTGGACACATTATTTATTGCACTGCTCACGGTAATACATTGGACAATTTCCTTT
The DNA here is from genome assembly GCF_028476545.2 of Physella acuta. Classification (NCBI taxonomy): domain Eukaryota; kingdom Metazoa; phylum Mollusca; class Gastropoda; family Physidae; genus Physella; species Physella acuta. Next base: position 640,600 of record NW_026731826.1, read on the forward strand.
TTTTCTGCTCATGGTAATACACTGGATAATTCATTTTTTTGCATTGTTCAGGGTAATACACTAGAAAATTAATTTATTTGCTTGGTAACTAGTACACAATAACTAGCAACGGTGGCATCTCTATATGACGTATCTATACGTTAACAATGTGATGTCACCACATCCCCGATAGTGATTTTCATATATATAGATTTAATTTTATTAAGGGTTACAAAAATAGAAAAAGACATTTAAAAAATGTTTTCAATTTTTCTTTTTATAAACAAAACTTTGTTTTTTATACTATCCTGCAATGCGATTTTGAAATGTATTATCGTATTACCAATAATACAAGGTAATGACGTGACCTTATGAAGATTCAGTCATCAACAATGTATAATAAAAGCTTCTGTAACTCCCAAACAGATCCATACTTGATGGTGCTGGAGTTTGCCTCACACGGAGACCTGAAGAAGTTCCTACAAGACCAAAGAATGGAGCGCAACTACGCTAATGCGGCTTTCAGCTCGTATGGTGTTCGGCCGAAGGTTACCGAAGAGGGAGGCTACTGTGTACCCCAGTTGTTAGGGGTGGATAACCCCGCGTAAAAAGGCGTTGATTATTCTGTGTTTACTGCAACAATGTTGTTCTTCGCCTTTAACTTTTTTTAAAAAAATATAAAACCTCTAATTTTCTCAACCCTATCTCTAAATGTAAAAACATATCTAAACAATATTTTTAAAGAATTTGAATTTTTTAGACATACATTGTTTTAGTAGACTATTTTATATTGAAGTTGCTTGCTTAAATACATTATATTTATAGTAAACAGCGACGCTTTTATTTTTTAAGGTGCCAATAATTTTTTAACATGTTTAAGAATATCTGAACCGGAAAGATACGTTGCCATGGAGAAATCTGAGCTGCTGACGTCACGGACATTGCTGTCGTTTGCCCTTCAAATCTGCAGAGGACTGGAGCACCTGGCCAACAACAAGGTCACTACGTGCTAAACAAAAATGTGAATTGTGAAATAAGACAAAATGTGTGTGATTTCCACATGAAGTTGGGTGCTCCACAGACTAAAATTATTCAATTTAAAAATCTGGCCCCAGTCAAAATAGCGTTCTTTTTTCGAAGCGGTTAATAAGATATGAATGACCTCATCTTGAGAAAACAATCAACACATGATTCCTTCATAGCTTGTTAATTCACCATCTAAAATATTAACTCTGTTTTACCTAATTAGCTGACACACAAATCAAGGAATAATATTTTTTGTTTCCATCACAAAAATATCTAAATTTTAGTCAACCAGTTCTAACCAATTTTTTAGAATAACCTGTTGCAAGACAAATATTATTTTCACTGGAAAGACTGATAAATTCTGGATAATCCATAGTGATGTACATGAAATTTGTTTTTCTAACAAAGCTGCCATATTAAGATTGTCAAGAAATGTTGACAAATAGTTATATCTGGCAATGGCATTTTATTCAAATAGTCTATATAGACTATTATAGATGTTGAGACATTTTATTTGGCTGGTAATTCTTTTAAATTAATTTAGATAGCCCATGAAGAGTTTGAGTGAAATATAATTGTATCTGTCAATGCTGTTTTATCTAGATAGTCCCAGGAGTTGTTGGTTGAGAGAGACATAATTTTATCTGGCAATGCTGTCTTATTTAGATAGACTATAGTGTTGTTGAGAGAAAAATAACTGTATATGTCATGACTGTTTTCTTCAGATAGTTCATCGAGATGTAGCAGCGAGGAACATCCTTCTGTACGACCGAAATGTCGTGAAAATCTCGGACTTCGGTCTCGCCAGACGCGTTGGTCAAGCGGACGTCTACGAGAGGACAAGAAAGGTAAGCTTTTGTCTAAGGGCGGGGTTGGATGTTCAGTGTGCGTCTTTAGCTTAATTTACAGGCAATTGTACACTGGTTTAAAGTGCTCTATTGCTAACCCGAAGGTCACGAGTTCGGATCTCGGTCTCGACGCGAGATTGTGGGACGTCCGTGAGTCCCACCAGCTCAAGATTAGAGGAAGTAAAGTCGGTTGGACACTGTGCTGACCAATCCGTACCTCGTGTGCCACACGGATCGTTAGGTCGGAGATGGTAGATTTATTTTACTTTACTTGTCCACAGGGCCTTCTCCCAGTCCGCTGGATGTCCCCTGAATCTCTCTTCTACAACCAGTACAGTCAGATGTCAGATGTCTGGTCTTTTGGTGTCTTCATGTGGGAGTTGGTCACGTTAGGTAAAGTATTTTAGTGTCTTCATGTGTCAACTTGTCACGTTAGGTAAAGTATTTTAGTGTCTTCATGTGGTCACGTTAGGTAAAGTATTTTAGTGTCTTCATGTGGGAGTTGGTCACGTTAGGTAAAGTATTTTAGTGTCTTCATGTGGGAGTTGGTCACGTTAGGTAAAGCATTTTAGTGTCTTCATGTGGGAGTTGGTCACGTTAGGTAAAGTATTTTAGTGTCTTCATGTGGGAGTTGGTCACGTTAGGTAAAGCATTTTAGTGTCTTCATGTGGGAGTTGGTCACGTTAGGTAAAGTATTTTAGTGTCTTCATGTGGGAGTTAATCACTCTGGGTAAAGTATTATAATGACTTCATGTATCATCATGTCACATAAGGAAAACACACTGCTGACCCACAATTTAAGAACTCCCCTTGTGTATCTTTCTAAGGGTCGACTCCGTATCCAGGTCTACACACAGACAAAGTCCTGGACAAGATCAAAGACGGCGAGCTACTTACCTGCCCACCTCACACCTCTGACGTTATGTAATTATATATATATTTTTTTTAAATTTTATAAATTTGTTGCACAATTTCTACACCTTATCATAATATCGGTATTGCTAGAATAACAGTAAAACAGAAAAGTAAATATTGATGTTTTTCAAGTAAATACGAGCATTTTTTTTCTACGAAATGATAATAAATTCCGATTTGTGAATATTTTATTACAATTTAGATAACATATTAATCTATTTTTTACACAAACACTCTGAATAGTTATAAAATCATCGTGCATTAACAATATACCTTGTCATCGTGTGAACTGTAACAAACAAAGCAAATCCCTTAACGCAGGATATCTAAGGCACCTGTTCCGTTTTGTTTTCACGATTTGACAAGATATACTCAACAATATGTATATTTTGTTCGTGACGCTTAGATCAATAGCAGGAAAATGTGTATTGTATCTGCCAGTATCTTATTCATAAATAAAGGATCAAAGAAATTGTTTGAGTAAAGATTGAGTCGGGTATATTGTTAGGGTAGCCATATCAGCAAACAGTTAAGTAAATAAAAGTAAACGTTCTCTATTCGAACCTGGCAGTCCCTGGGGCAAGTGAAGTAGAGTTCACCTGTTTCTCTGACCTTGACCTATGAATGAATCGACTGGTCAGCACTGTGCCCAATCGACTTTACTTTCCCTAACCTAAGTTGGGGGCCTATCAGAGCTGGGTGGACTTAGTGACGTTCTAATAACTTAAACACGGATTTCAATGTTAGACTTTGGGTTTAGAAGTCAAGCGCTTTACTGCTAGACCAAGCCGTCCCTTTTCCGCAAACAAAAGCCTTGATATAACCTACCCGGAGACTGTGAGTACTCTAAACGGTCATGTACTGACACCTCTCACTTCTATTGCAGCAATGACATCATGACCAGCTGCTGGAAGAACTTCCCCAACGAGCGCCCCACATTCGCGCAGCTGTGCGCCAGGTTTGAGAAACTTCTAGAAGCGCAGGTGGAGTATGTCGACCTGGATCAGATGGAGGATCACGAGTACAGCGTCCTTGACGACTAGACCCGGCTGGTTGAAAGGTCACGAGTACAGCGTCCTTGACGACTAGACCCGACCTTGACTAGTTGAAGGTCACGAGTACAGCGTCCTTGACGACTAGACCCGACCTTGACTAGTTGAAGGTCACGAGTACAGCGTCCTTGACGACTAGACCCGACCTTGACTAGTTGAGGTCACGAGTACAGCGTCCTTGACGACTAGACCCGACCTTGACTAGTTGAAGGTCACGAGTACAACGACCTTGACGACTAAACCCGGTCTGAGCTAGTTGGAAGGTCACAAGTACAACGACCTTTACGACTAATGCCAACCTTCACATATTGACACAGTGGGCTATACCGCTAAGTTTACTTGTCTGAATTCTAAATCTTTAGTTGTAGACATAACAAAGTAATCATATTACATTAGTCTTTCCGCGTCTTTTTGCTAGTTTCCTAGGTATCAGATAAACAGTTCTACAGCTCTCAAAAACATTTGGTTCTAGAGAGCGATGCCAAAAACATTTTTATTTAATATGAACATTATTTTTTTTATTATTATTATACCTCTACAAGTTATAGCATCTGACAACTCTCTAAGTGTCAACCAAATGTTAAACAACATCACTAAAAGTCGTATTTTTTTAATGTGGCACAGGTAATGTTTGTTACATTTATTTTTTGGTAAGTTTTTGTACTGGCTTACTTAGATCCTTATATTGCTTCTATACACAACAGTGACATAATTTATTATTTTAAACTTTATTTCCATATTTAAAAATATGTTATAAACTATTTCTAAAGTAAGTGTTTAAAAAAAATACAAAATGTGTTTGTCAAATCTATTTAAAAATATTAAAATAAAACATGGAATTTCAAATTAGTCCTTTTTACAGTTCAAAATCTTACAAATTATTGGTGTTTACAGAGCAAATAATCCAATCGAAGAAGGACTATATCATTGACGTTTTTAAACGTTTCAGTTTAATTTTGCTTTGTTTCCAATTGTTTAATTGTATGCACCTCAATGCACCCTGTTTTGTTTTATTTACCTTAAATCTTGTTGCTCTACTTCAAAATTGTTAAGCAAAACAATCAATTAAAAATAATAATTTGTAATAAAATATGCATTCTGTTTAGTTAATCATAATTAATGAATTGTGTTTTTTTTTCTTAAAAATTTAAATATTTAAACAAACCAACTTTGCATGAAATGAAACATCCACATCAAATAACTTTTGTAAGCCTTTTTGAACAAACTGTAGCGCATATTCTTTTCGTTATTTGTTTGTATTCGGCTCAACGCTATCCAACTAAACACATCGTCTTTTCAACATCGCCATTACATATCAGAAACTTTTTAATGAAATGTACACATCAAAATATAAAATAACCATTATCTAATCACTTTTATCTCTTTAAACCTTTTCTTTTTTAGAACAAAATTTCGGCATTAAAATTCTTTGAAATGTGGTTCTGTATTTCAGACTCATCGTATAAAATATAAACATATGCACTGAAGAGTTCATATAATCTAAACATAACAAAACATACAAAGACAACCAGAAGATGTTGTTGTATGTCCTCATAAGAAAATACTCCGGCACCATCAACATAGCGATGTAGTGAGCGACCCGGGGTAGGAGGCTCAGGATGTACACCATTATGACGACAACCAGCATCTTGACCACTTGTTTTTCTTTTGTTGTCATTGGTAACGGTCCGGCGCCATTTTCCCCAGTGTTTATTTTAACGTTTTGTTTTCTAAACTGACTCGATCTACGAAGCTGGTGAGATATAATTAGTGAACTAATGATCATGATAATTAAACTGGACATGGGGTAAAATGCCCCAAGGTATTTGTTTACCAGCATGAACTTCTCGCCGTGAATTTTACTGAAGCTTGAATACTGGTACATTGCAATCTCGCACTTGTAAATTTCGCTGAATACCCATTTCGTTTCGAATAATAGAAAAACCGGGAAAAATGAACAGTACACGCTTAAACTTAAACAAACACATATCGATATTGTTAGTTTTGTCGTGATCAAAGTTTTTACTTTAAACGGGAAGCTTACACAAATACATCTTTCAACGGCAACGTAAGCTCCAATCACATATGATACATTTCCCGTGATGATGTTGATGTAGTATATGTTGGGTATGGTCATGTTCTGCCACGTTATACCTAGAGATGGTGAGATAAGTGAGACAGGCCCGTATAGGCGGTGCAACCCGCCTGTGACAACCCGGATTAAGTCTAGCACTGAGATGGTTGTCAGAGAGATGTTGACTGTCTCCGTGTACCCCTGGTTGGCGAAGATAGTGATGTTGATGATGTTGGTGATTATCCCGATTAGACTTAGGAACAGGTTAATCCACACGTCCATGGCTGTTGTGATAAGACTAAAAGCGAAATCGTCCAATAAAATATCGGGTCTCGGTACGATTGTTCGCTTCTCGTGAAATGTTAATGTTTCGTTGAAAATGTTTGTAAACGAAGTATTTAAGGGATAATATGTATTCATTGTTACCCTTTTTGTTTACAAATCACGACTGAAAACAGAACTAATTTATCCTCTGCTTTAGAGTGTAAATTGAATGAAGCTAGTGACTCACTCAAATTGTCGGTCAGATTTCATCTCTTTCTATTTTAATCGTTCACTAAAATGGTAGATCTTTTGCTGGTATATTTATGTGGTATGCTATCTACATACACTTTATTTTGAAACCATCATTTCAGTTTACGTAGATAGATAAATCGTGCTGTTTTAAACCTACCCATTTAAGTCACACTGTAACTACTAGAATTATATAATTAAACGTTTATCAATACTTCTTCAGCCAACATCATACTCTCAAGTCCTATTTTATAAACTACGAACTTTGAATACTATGATTTTACCGTTTAAACCTAGTCATTTTCTTACACAGCATATATTAATAAACACAAACCACCAATTCGGTTACATCGATGTAATGAGGAAAGTAAATAGATAGATTCAAGACAGAATTACTTAAATTAATGTAAATACCGGTTTCGTTTTGTTAATTAACCCTTGAAGTCTATAATTTAAAAAATCGAAAATATTTTTATTCATCATGGTTATAAAAGCAATAATTTATTATTATTATAGTTGAAAGATCGTTTATTAATTGATCGTAAGAAGTTAGGAATTGAATTGCTGCCCTAGATGTTTAATTAAATAATTATTCTAATTTGTAATTATGCTTTTTTTAACAATGTCAATTCTAATCTTTACAATCACGATGTCATAGAGATTCCCTTGCTCATTGTCACCAGCATTTGTTTTACAACCGTCTCGATATAACGCACATTTTCTTAAAGTTACACGTAAAGTTGTGATCTCTAAAGGTAACAGCTATTTGACATGACTAAACGTTGATTTTTTTTTTTTTGTAACAAAAATTTGAAATAAAATAGATATCTCTAAACTCTTAAAATGGTCCGTATCTAGCTATAATTAACTTGTTTTTAATTATTTTTTATTAAAAAAATACAAAGTATTTTTTGTTTAATGGTAGTTTTAAATAAATACAAAATACGTATATGTTAATTGTAATTTAAAAAAAAATAAAAAGTATGCATATAACGATTGTAGTTTTAAAAAAAAATACAAAGTATGCTTATGTTGACTGTAGTTATATGATAGTTGTCATACCGATATTTTAAACCCATTCCGCCTTTCATTCCCCCCCCCCCCCACTACCACCTTTAAACAATACTGCAGGGGCGTAGCGAGGGGGGGGCGGGGGGTGCGGACCGCACCGGGTGACACCATTTAGGGGGGTGACACCAAGGTAAAAAATAGCAAAATATATAGAGAAAAACTCGAGGGGGGGTGCAAATCGAAAGTTTGAGGGGGGGGGGGTGCAAATCGAAAGTTTGGGGGGAGGGGGTGCAAATCGAAAACTCGAGGGGGGGTGCAAATCGAAAATTTGAAAGTTTGTCCCTGGGAAGGGTCTCTATGCCTCTGGGGGGTGACACCATTAAGTGCCGCACCGGGTGACACCCGACCTCGCTACGCCACTGCAATACTGTAAAACCTTTTTTTGCATGTCAGTGTTAGTGTTAACAGAGGCAGTCCCACTGATGTAGACGTTCCCTCCCCTTTCCTTACAGTATTAAATAGAGAGACGGTATACGTTTAACCGGTTTCACCCCTTGACTATGATTCACGTTTGTTTAACTATGCTTGAGGGGCCTCAAATAATGCTAGTCATTCTAGCGTGAAATCTAGGACATACCGTCTGTGTGTAGCAGTCTGTGTATACTGTCCTTTTTACTTGTATCTACAGTTTCTTTTAAACGTGTGCGTTAAATTATGTTTTTTTCTTATCATCGAATGTTAACGCAATTGATTAAATATCTAGATTCTTGCGAATCTCAAAAAAAATTACATAAATTTGTTAAAAACTATAAGATTTGTCAGCACTAAAACCATAAATGTGAATATATATAAATAAGTTATTTAAAATATTATTATAGTTTACTTCTTAAACATATATAAAAATATTTATAATTTAAATAAAACAAAAATATGTTTATATCGTAAATTGAAAATGAAGTTTATATTTATATAATAAACTAAAACTTATTTTAGCTCTGTTGTAAGTCTAAAGGTAAAACTTGAAGTAGAATTTTAAAAATAATTAAAATTTATTTGTTTCCCTTGAACAATTTAAATTTTTAACTTGCCTCCCCTACAATGCTTCTCACGACAACATACATTTTATGCTGTTATTTTATCTTCTATACATCTAATATGTTTTGTTGATTGCAAGTGATACCAATCATGCTAACGATTAAGTTGTTTATTAGTTAGCCCTGAGAGATATCCTTCCTATTTATCCAGCAATAGTTGTATTGTTATATTGTTGTGATATAGGTATGTGAACTAGAAAACAAGGGTAGGGTTATTGTAATATTTTGGTTTAGAGGAGTTTATTTTGTGCAGCTTAAAGGGGACGATTTCAAACAATGATATGTAAAATATACCGTATAATTATAATATAATATACTATATGCAACGCTCAGCACTCTAATATACACCCATATAAATAAAGACGTGTTAAGGATCAGGTGTTGGATTCTTTGCCGATGGTATTTCAGTTTTTTTCTTGTGAGAGCAAAGAAACCTCAAAAGGTTGATTAAATCAGGACTCAGAATTAATACAACACACACTGTGATGATAACTACTCCAGAAATACCTATCACGTGACAGGAAACGCGATTCTCCCAAATGCTGAATTTAGTGATCCTGAACGCGAATGTGTCTCGGTAGTTTAAGTAGAGGCTTTGTCGGATGGTTTTCATAGCAAGTTCAGCATCTTCCATAGTCCAGTTAGACGGGGGTGAAAAATAGGGGAAGCACGGTTGACCAGTGGTGGTGTTGTTGTCTTCTGGCGTGGTCTGTGTCTCGGTTGACGTCGTGTGATCTTGAGTGGTTGATGAAGAAATTGTAGATGCCGTCGATGCTGCTGTTGTGTCCACGGTAGTGGTGGATGCTGTGGTTTGTGTGGTTGATGCTGTGGTTGTCAGGACAGGTGTGGTTTCCGGCAGTAAAGGTGATGGAAATGACATTCCACTCTTTAGGTTAATATAGACTAACGCTGGAAATTGGACCTGCAATTTTTCATGATTTTTTTTTTAATTCGAGAAAGTTTAATTAATGAAAAACAAAGGAAAAACAGATACCGGGGGTGGAGGCGGAATAAATAATGTTGCTACGTCTAAAAAATAAGAAATAAAAATATGAAAGAATGTAAGTTTGATAAGTCCACTCGAAAAAAGTTAACGAAATAACTTAAAAAGAGCTTTTTTTTAAAAAAAAAAACGTATTTGTAGGAATGTACAATGTTAATGTAGATTATTTAAGTAGTTGGTCAGCAGTCATCTGTTTGGACGTAAGATAAAAATGCATCCATGGTATATGCTAAATAGTGGGTTCAAGTCTGTAAACATCCCTGAGTCCACCCAGCTCTGATGGGTACCTGACTCAAGTTAGGGACAGTAAAGACGGCTGGGCATACTGCTGACCACATCATTTCACATACCAAGGTCACATAATTAGGTGAACTGTACTCTCCTTGCCCCATAGACCGTCAGGTTTGAAAAGGGGATTTTACTTATTAGATAGCTGACATCACATATACAGAGTTAGTCGGGGGGGGGGGGGGGGGGGTCGGTGTCATCGCCTTATTAGGCCAAGTTTTAAAAAAAAAACGATTCTTTATTTTCTTCTATATATCATCCTAGGTTTAGACAAATACTTGCTCAGTAAAAAGATACCAATCAAGACAAATCTCACATCGTAAGGTGCCAGCTGTTTAGTCGCCCCCAGCATGTTGCAGTAGCCGGTGCCGTTAGCTGAGGTGTGGGTGCTGTAGGCTGCGAACTTGGCGCTGCTAGGAGATACGCTGAGGTGGTAGTAACCTTGACCCAGGGAGAGGTAGCAGCCTGACAAGGTTGAGCCTGGAAGGTACGAAACGACATGGATGAAATTTTACTACTGATAAGTTTTCTAGAGACAAAAATAAAACATGGTGCCCTTTTGACATGAATTGAATCACGAGCTTAGATACCATACAATTAAAGAAACGTGTAGTCTTCTTCTATTCTAGTTATCCAGTTTTCAAATACATCTTTGCTTTTAAAAATTATTGTTAAGTTACTAGTTCGGAGGAGGGTGTGGCATCGTTAGATAGTTGAGGTTATGAACACTAAGTCTCGAGTTTGGTTCCCAGGTTCGAGTTACATGTGTCTTCGGCACGAATGGTGAAAAGATGATGATTAGTTTTAGGGATATGTGTCTCTGGAAACGAAAATAACACTATGCTTGGCACAAATCATTGTGAGGTCTATTAAATCTCCACCTTAAGTTAACTACCTCCCCCCTCCCACTCCACGCCCACGTTAACACCGAGATCCACTGAAGGAAAATGTGTGTTTAAAATATCACACTAAGATGTTATAGCATACCATTGACAGCGCGACACACGCCAGGTAATGTGCTAACGCCATTGACGTACACCTGCGTGGTCAAGTTCGTCTCCATGACAACGTAGACTACAGCACCACTGGGCAGGACGTCAAAGTCGTATTGGTTTCTCCATAGATTTTCTGGCATCAGTGACGTCATACACGTCCCTTGGCTGCTGACGGAAATTTTTGTGACGTAGATCGGATGGTAGGGGTCACTCTCTATGAGGTAGAACTCAGTCGAAGGGAGAGAAATCTCTTTAAAGTCACCGGCTTTGGAGAGGTTGTAAACTCCAGCGGATGATCCATACAGCTGAAATATTGTTAGAATTAATTCACAAAATTAACACGACATTCCTATTGATATATATGTAACTATATGTAGTGTTGTATTGATTTGTTTTACTTTGTAACTAACTTATAAGTGAGTCTATTGTCTTTAAACACATTATTTCTTATCACGACTTCAAACTGATAATTAATCTACATGATGATTCTTAAACTTAGTTTTTTATTAAAGAAGTTGATGCGGTTCGAAAGAATAAATTAGGTGGTAAATTATGAGTTAGATTTAATATAGTGGATTTAAGCTTTTTAATGTTTTTAAAATTTATAAAACATGTCTAGACATAGTATATAAAGAGTCATATTTTCATTTTTTTTTTAAATCTCACCCGTATAACAGTGTCGTCATACAAAGCCAGGACTTTAATCCACTCAGTTGTATTTGTCGCCGCTGATATTGCAGTTGTCGTCCATGATGTTGTAATTATCTCCCCTGATATTGTTGGAAACGTCACGTATCTGTTGGCGACGTAATCAACAGATAAAGCTGCGTCCAGTGTGTTGTCGGTGTGGTTCGCTGACGTCTGAAACAATTGACATTAGTTAACAACAACACGTCTATGTTATGCCACGGTTTCTGGCTAAACCCTGGCCCTCATACATGAACTAAACTCACCTGGGACCTGTAGCTGCCCACGTATACGACCACCTGTTTGGTGGCGTAGACAAATGACCCGCTGAAATCCTCCATAGACTGGAGAGCTACAGTGTCGTACGGGTCAAGCGTGAAGGTCAGGGACTGGACTTTGCTATAAGTGTCATAGAGATGATAATTAATTTTAATCATGACTGCTAAAACTGGATTTTGTGATTTAAAATCATGCTATGTGAGAGAAATACAACTCATTTTAAACAGGAAAAGCCAACACAAGCAATGTAATTAGTACATTTGTTTACTTAGTACTTTTAGTTTGCATTTAATAGTAATATTTGTATAAGCTTAAGACGATGTTCAATGTTTAATCAACGCTCCTTCCGAATACATATGTAAGCACTACTCGGTGCTTTAAAATTAACACTGTAAGCACTACTCGTGGATTTAAAATTAACACTACTGTAAGCACTACTCGGTACTTTAAACTAACACTCACATAAAACGAGCCTTAAACCATTTTAAAATCTAACACAACCAACACATTTTATTTGTAATTTCTCTTTAATTGTACTCGCAACGACTGTCACTATTCACAATTTTCTACTAACATAAATATGTGAATCCATTAACAGCCATTAATTAAAATGATAGGTCTACTTATATAAATGCGAAATAACTGATTGTCATTAATGAAAATTATGTCAACTGACATACATATAAATCCATTGACAGTCGTTGTTGAAAATGTTACATCTACTTACATATAAGTGAATCTATTGAAATTCATTCATGAAAATTCTCTGTCTACTTACTTAAATGTAAATCCATTGACACTAAGTGATATAGCTCTACCATCACTGTACGGGAATTTGACGCTGACCATTGTATTCGACTGCCCAGCTGTTACTGAAAACTTAAGGTAAACAATGTATAGCATATTAAGTTGATTTTTTTTTGTAATGAAGAAAAAATGTAATGCAAAATGAACTTGGAGATTGCGTTTAGATTAATGAACAAAATCAATCACAGATGTTGTTAATTCTGGTCGGTTGTTGTTTAAGTTAACTATTTGAAAGGTTATATATAGTTTAAAAAAAAAACATTAGGTTCTACTTGCTACATGATTTTATATTTAAAAACATACGTTGTATTTAATATAATAATATTGTGATTTATTTTGTTTGTATAAGATTATTAACAAAACTAATAATACACGCGTTGTAATCGAATAATTAATGTTTTAAAATAGTTACCTGGTTTCCGGTGTCCAGCGAAAGATGGGATAGGATAAAATAACCGGAAGTGAAAAACTGGAGAGGAAAGACCAAAGTGCTGGCGACATGGTCGAGGGCGGAGTGGTAGAGTACAACGGTCGCTGGACGGGTCGACTGTAGGATCAAGACCTCGGTGAACCTCCCTGCGAACAGATGCAGAAATATATCGATTGAGCTGTGTGTGTGAGAGGATTAGTAGGGGCCATAGATTCATGGCGTCCACAAGAAACGTTAATTTTACCCCCCACCCCCCCCCCACATATTATTTCCACATTCTTTCGTTCTATCTTTGCTTTCCGCTTCCACCCCACGCCCCCTCCCCCTCCCCCTCCCCAACCTCAACCAACCCCCCCCCCTATCAATGTATTCATTGATATGTTATAAGGGGTCGTCCATAAATGACGTCACACTCGTAGGGGGGAGGGAGGGGTCCGTAATTTTGTGACGGTGTGTGATGAGGGGGAGGGGGGGGGGGGCTCAGATGGTGCGACGTCACACTTTTGCATTATAAAAAAGCAATGTTAGAAAACGAAGTTTAGACGTTATTTCGCGTTTTAGAAAACTGTTTTAATAAATTGTAATAGGAATTGATTAAAATAATCTATTTTGACAGAGTTCAGACAAGATTTTGGAAAAATCTTGATGTTTTAAAAAAAATTCAACTGCAATTTTGAGGGGGGTTGTAAGCTGAGGTGTGACGTCATTTGGGGGGGGGTCTGGCTTTTTGTGACAATGTGTCACGGAGGGGAGGGGGAGGTAAAAATCTTCCAAAAAAAACGTGACGTCATTTATGGATGAAACCTAATTGTGTATGAATGTAGAGAGTGAAAATTATAATTTGCTGTCATATTTTTTAACATTAAAATACCTCTACAACTAACTCAAAACATTATAGGTGTATATCTTTGTGATAAAAGCTCGAATTAATTATTTTTTTTAAATAATCAGTATGTAATTTAATCTTGATGCATCTTTTTTTTTTTGATGAAGAAAACTAACCAGGAGGCCATGAAATCCTAGTGGACTGAGTGTTACGTCAGGGGTTGGTTCAACTCAAGAAACGATTCGTGATTCGTGGTTGTCTTCAATACATTAATTTAGACTGAATTCTTCACATAACAGAGTAGCCCTCGCCCTAACCGCTACCAACTAACTCCGTACAACCATTCACTCCAAATTTTATACCGCATTCGACCTTGGGATAACATTACATAAACACACCGGGGTTAACAATACTCTAGGGTTAACTCAACTCACACACGCACTCTCCCCTAATTCTAGATTATTCTAACCTATTTCTATCTAACCTTCAACTGACCCGTAACACTTACTATAAAAACTTTCGCCCCAAAAAGGTACAAACATTGAATCGTGTCACTTGCCTGGCCCAGTCATCTCAAGTTGACTGTCGATGTTAAACACACTCTGACGGTATGACGTCACCCAGTCATATAACAGGGATGTAATTGTTCCGTTGTGTTGACGTTGTTGGAATAGAAGATATGTGACGTCACGTTTTTCTAGGCACAAGTCACAGAGAGTATCTATTTAAGCCAACACATAACCAAAACGTTTAGATTCGTGATTTTCTTAAACAAATATTTTAATTTCTTTTAGTCTATTTAATGAAAACGAGCCGACCCGCGGCGTAGCATACGCATCTAATTAGTTGTTTTATTTTCTACTTTTAAGTAATTCATAATTTGTGAATTCAACACTGCCCCCCCGCCCCCCCCCCCCCCCCCCCCGCCCCCCCCCCCCTACCGTGACGACAGTTTAAAGACAACAATGACAAGATCAAGCAGAAATTACCTCCCCTTAGTTTTAAATCAAATAAAAACTAAATTATCTGCCCCTAATAGCCGTCGTTAATTCGACCCGGCTTTACGATTGTAAACATTTGGCGTAAACTACAGCTCACCACACTGGTGGGGGGGGGGGAGGGTGTTAGCGATATGCCTGGAGAGCAAGGGAGGGGGAGCTAGGCGTGCGTACGTGGTGGTGGTGGTGGTGCCCCGCATGGTCCCCACGTAGAGAATTATACATAAATAGATATTTGTTTCGTAGCAATTTATTTCTATGGGTGGAATATATTTGTTTTATTCATTTTTTTTTTGCCTCAGACATGTAATTAACAGCGTCAGTTGCCTTGCATGTTCGCTTTAGCATTTCTGTTTTCATCATAGGCTTGTGAGGACTAATACAGATTTACAATAGTAATATTTCTTTCTTATTTGTAGCCTACTTTCATTTATTCAAGATGGTTTACTTATACATAGATCTAATACAAAACGTCTAATTGCAATTTTTTTCTAAATAACCTGAAAATGCAAATGTGTAATTAAATGATGATTCAAGGGATTTTTTTTTCCCATCGGCGTGGTGGGCTGAGGGGGGGGGGGGGGGCGGCTTTAAGACGAGCTGATATAAATTTGGGATTACAGAAAAATTTAAGCAACCGGAAAAGTTATGTTGATTACAATGAGACACACCAAAACAAACATTCTTCCCTTTCAAACATCTATATCTACAGCAGTATTCCCACAGTTTTTTTTTATTTGGGTTTTTTTTTTTATTTATTTATTTGTTTTAAACATTTAAAATAGTAATAGTAATTTATTTGATGGTTTTACACAGCTTCAAAGACATCAATTGTATATATAGTAATTAAATGGAGAAAATAAAATGCCATAAGAACTAGACTAAAATAAAGTACGCAAACTCGGTTTCTTTTGACTGCTTAGTTTACTGTGCTCCATCCTCAGCTGCGAAGTCAAAAGTTGATATTGTAGCCACCCATGGACAGAAATAGAAACGACCGTGGGAGAATGGTCTCTGTAATGCTCATACTGATCTATCATTCCAAAATTTTCCATGACACAAAATTGACCCCTGGCGATCAGGGCACGCTACTTTGAAATATCCGCCAGTCTGGTTGAGTGGAAGTGTGTGTGTGTGTGGGGGGGGGGGGGGTGAGGTGTGTATCTCTTTCTACCATTCAGGTTGTGCTCTTTTAAAACCTAAGACTGTTCTAACGTTAATTTATTCGAGGGCTGATCGAGTGATGTTTGGCTTGAGACTGTTTTAATTAAAATTAAGACTTTTTTTCCCATTTTTTTTTCTATACTTTTTTTTTAGTTAATTGAGAGTTCCCAGTCTATGTCTTAGCTTTGCTTGAAATATTTCTTTTAACTCGATGTCCGTGGATTTTGCAAAACCAAATTTATTCCTATTTTCCTATATAGTCGATTTTTAAATAGCCGTTGCTACTAGTTTGTTTAAGTCTTCTGTGTCTTTGTCTAGTCGTATTAATAAAATTAAGTGTGATTGCTTTATTTCAGGGGTCGGCAACCTGCGGCTCGCGAGCCGCATGCGGCTCTTTTGATATCAAGATGCGGCTCTCCAGCTCCTTGAACAAATACTAATAATCTTAATAAAAAAAAAATATTTGAAATAAAAATGTTAGTGGCTCTTTAAAACAAGGGAAATTTTGAAAATTGTAAATTTTGGCTCTTCCGCTTCAAAAGGTTGCCGACCCCTGCTTTATTTTGTTGTGGATGTTTGATTGGTAGTTTTTAATGTTATCGCAAGTAAATACAAAAACAGGCTGACAATACCCATGGATCCAGTGATATATTAAATAGTGGGCCAATTATGATACGTAGATTTGATTGATATTACCAAGGTTTAGGAGATTCAAATTTAACGTGTAATTTATTCGGACTTTTTAAAAGCAAATTTATTAACTGCTTATAAGACTAAGCAATATTTTTTTTTTGCATTAAGTTAACTGAGTTTTATTTCGATAAGCATTGTTAATTAATTCAAATGGGCAATTATAAAAACAAACAAAAGTTAGGTCTGTTACGTCCCTTACATGTCCTCTGTGTGTGTTGTGTGCGAAAGTACCTTCCGTTTTGTGTATAGTTGTAGCACTTGGTTCAGTGTGTTTACATAGAGAGAGAGAGGTGTTCACGTGAGGTGTGTCAGTGGACGGGTGTCAGAGCGTGTGCTAGTGGTGTTGAGTATCTTATACGAGCCGACCCGCGGCGTATCATACGCCGCTATTTAGTTGTTGTTTTTTCTACTTTTCAGTTATTCATAATGTGTGAATTCGACAGTATCAATGCTACCACTGAAAATATTTGCTTTAAAACACTAACCCCCCCCCCCTTTCTTACCCCCCCCCCCCCCCCCCCCACGTGAAAGCAGCCTCCTCTTGGTTACCTCCTCTAAGTTTAAAATCGTTTCAAACTAAATTATCTGCCCCTAATAGCCGTCACTAAACCCGGCTCGATGATTGTAAAAATTTAGCGTGAACCACAGCTCACCAGACCATGTGAGGGGAGGGGGGGGGGGTGATAGCGATAGAGAGGGCACTGAAGGCGCGCTTGCAACTTGTTTTCTAACGTCTACCAGAAGAGAATTATATATATAGATAGATTGTTATTGGTGTTGTAAACCTTTTATTATTCTTTTTATTGTTGTATTATTCTTATATATATATATATATATATATATATAATTTCTTAATAATATTTAGCAGTGTTATTTAGTGTTATATACTGTTGTATACGTTGTATTGTGTGTTTTATACCACTAGCCTAAGAGCCCAACAAAGTCTGATCAACATTTTTAAATTAATAATTTAAAAAATCAAATACGTAACAAACTGTCGATGTCTTAATTTTGAAAATAATCTCTATTAACATAGTTATGTTACGTATTTATTTTTTAAATCTGTATAGTCGTGTACGGTAGTTTATCAGATGTTGTAGGTAGACAAAGCCACACAGTAACAAAGTTGATTGCAACTGAATTCTTAGACGAAATGTTAAGAACCTACCGGAAGTGACGTGAACCTGTGGGTATTTGTTGGATGTTGTATTTGATTGGCACAGGACCATCAGATATTTGTAGTTGTACGCAGCTAAAGGGAGAGGAACATTGGAAAAAAAATGGTTTAACTCAATATGTTTAATCAATATCAACTCTTGTTTACACATAGAGTTTTATAAAGGGAGAAAAGACGGAGATAATTTCATTTTAGATCAAATGTTTAAAAAAATGTCAAGTAACTTACAGACATGTAAGGGGAGACAAAAGTGGGGGACATTTTTTTTTTTTTTCTTTCAAATGGTTTAAAAAATTAAAACATTTTTAACAAACACATACTTAAATATAAAGGGAAATAATGAAGGGAGTAGTTTCTTATTAGATGTCATGTTTGAAAAAATGTCAGCTCTTATTATTAATTTAAAATACAGACATTAATAACCTGAAGAAAACGCGAGATACTTTGTTTAGTTGATATTTCAAAAATAATATCAACTCTTTAAAAATTGGTAATGGATTGATATTTATAGTTGACTAGTAAATTATTTTTAAAAAAAAAGACACAAAAAGTAATCTAACATCACTGCCAAACCGATAGCCTCGAGTTCGAATCCGGGTTCAAAATCATTGAAATGTCCCTGAGTTCACCCAGCTCTGATGTGTACCTAACTTACGTTAGGGAGACAGAGGTGTATGAGTATAGTCTTTACCACAAAAACCCTTCATATGCCGAGTTCTTAGACGGGAAATGATGATGTTATCGACATCGTATACAAAATTTCAAGCATCGTGTGAAACCGTAGGATTTAACAGCTGGACATAACGAATTTACATATAACAAAACAAAATCTAACATCACTAGCAACTTATATAAACAAATTTCCCGGTCATTAAAAATAATTATCATTAAAATCTCATAAAACTACACTTATTTACAAAACGGTATATCATACATCGCTGTAAAATAAAATCATATATACTCACGTTTTTGACAAAATGGTCTCCCATACCTCGCAGTTTCATTGGCATCGTTTAGGCCAAAACTGTACGAGCCGTCAGGTCGCCAAACCACGTGATCTTCTCCTGCGTCGTTTGGCCAATCGTTGGGCTCGCCCCAGAGCCAATCGTTGATCGTGACGTTCTGGTTGTTGGACATCCACCGGAAGACGCCCTCTTGGAGAGTGTCTGTGGCACCGAGTATGATGTCCTTGCTGTACAGGGGATCTGGAGGTGAATGTTTGACATGGTCATTGCCTTTCTACATGATGGACACTTAAAGGTCGAACAGTAGAGTGTACGACAGCCCATCCGAAAGTCTCGTGTTCAGATCTCGAATTGGAGTCCATGCGACGTCCTTGATTCTGCCAGTGTTTCTTCCAGGCATCTTTTCGCCGAATAGAGTCTACCGCCCCCTCCCCCCGAACGAAATGGAATTTATATAGAAAATATATACTTTTATCAGTGTCCGCCACCCCCCCCCACTCCCCCCCCCCCCCCCCCGAAAATTTCGTGTGCCCCCCAAGAGAGAAAGTCTGGAAGAAACACTGGATTCTACCAAACTAACCTCGAGTTCGGGACAGTAAAGGCTATTCGTTTATATGCTGATGTTAATGAAACAGGTGAACTCTACTTCATCTGTCATAATAACCGAACAATCCGAAAGGGTAGCTTTAGTATTATTTTAGTGAAGGACAAGTACCATATTAACAATGTCATACATTTAGTAGGAATCGGTTGGTTAATAAAAAAAGTGTTTAATTGAGTTTGTATTCAGCTCGATTTTTGATCAATGAATAACCTGAGTCTGTTTTTATTTCAAGTGAGGTTGTAACCATGGCACTTATTGTTGTTAATATTAAGTGAATTTAATGGTTGCAATTGCTACGTTTTATTTGTGTGTTTTTTTTAATTACTTTTATACATTGTTTTTAACATTTTAAATTATCGAACATTTGAACGGAAAAGTAATTCAAGAAAATAAAAACAGTAATGCAATTTGCCTAAAGAAGTTAAATAAGAGAACTACGTATTTTTACTCATCTACATGTAAACTCGACGTAAAATACACATGTTTACTAAGTAATGTATTCAACTACATGTAAACACGACGTAAAATACACATGTTTACTAAGTAAAGTATTCATCTACATGCAGGGGCGTAGCGAGGGGTGGGGGGTGCGGACCGCACCTGGTGACACCATTTAGGGGGGTGACCAGAGGCGTAGCGACCCTTCCCGGCGCCCGGGGACATACTTCTAATTTGGCGCCCCCTCGAGAGCAAATTTTCGATTTGCACCCCCCCCCCCTCGAACTTTTCATTTGCAACCCCCCCTCAAACTTTCGATTTGCACTCCCCCCCTCGAACTTTTCATTTGAACCCCCCCCCTCAAACTTTCGATTTGCACCCCCGCCCCTCGAACTTTTCATTTGCACCCCCCCCTCAAACTTTCAATTTGGCGCCCCCCCTAAGGTCGGCGCCCGGGGACATATGTCCCCCCCCGCCCCCCCCCCCCCCCTCGCTACGCTAC
Organism: Physella acuta; assembly: GCF_028476545.2. Lineage (NCBI taxonomy): Eukaryota > Metazoa > Mollusca > Gastropoda > Physidae > Physella > Physella acuta. Next base: position 660,968 of record NW_026731826.1, read on the forward strand.
TGGGGGTGACACCAAGGCAAAAAATAGGAAAATATATAGAGAAAAACTTGAGGGGGGGGGTGCAAATTGAAAGTTCGAGGGGAGGGGTGCAAATCGAAAACTTGAGGGGGGGGGTTCAAATCGAAAGTTTGAGGGGGAGGGGTGCAAATCGAAAATTTGAAAGTTTGTCCCCGGGAAGGGTCGCTACGCCTCTGGGGGGGGGGTGACACCATTAAGTGCCGCACCGGGTGACACCCGACCTCGCTACGCCACTGTCTACATGTAAACACAACGTAAAATACACATGTTTAAACCACTTTACCAGCGAATAAATACACGCCGATGCTGTTTCCCATAGAGAGAGCCATCCGGTTTATTCTCAGGATTGTCCGTTGTGTGTTTTTAAAATCGACCCAGAGATCGGCCTGAGATACCCAAATTGTGCTGGCTGACAGGTCCCATGAGAAGAAGGCGTTCAAAACCTGGGGATACATGGGGATGTGTTTGTATTACGGAATGGTGGTCTGTGTTTTAAGACTAGTGTTGTCATAGTTAAATAATTAAAATAATCATTTTAGAGTAAGCTTATAGGATGTTTATACATGACGTTATACTCCAGAGGTGGGGTGGGGGAAGGGGATTCTGACTTGTGTTACAAAACAAGGAGGGATTGTAAGAAAATCTGACTCGGTGCTTAAGATTTACGATAAAATATTCCGTTACAGTTGACTTTTTGTAATCCCCCCCCCCCCTTACAAATGGCTATGTTTATAAAATGATGAAGAAAAAAAACGGGAGGAGGAGTGTTTTGGAGGGGACTGAAGTGCTACATCATTTGTAGATGGGGGTCTGGCTTTTGGGGATGATTTGCGACAAGGATAATGGATAGGTGTCAATAAATAATAAACACCAAAAATAACGTTAGTGATTTATAGACGGTTATAGACGATACCTTAACCATTCGTTTTATATCTTAAACCTACCTTGAAGCATTGCATATCTGTACCACCGTTTGTTGCAAGGACCTGGCATAGCGTTTGGTTGCAGACAGAAAACTTGGAGCCAGTAACGTTTTTTCTGAAGATTATATATATATATATATATATATATATATATATATATATATATATATATATATATATATATATATATATATATATATATCTGCCTGCGTGCGTGTGTGTATTTGTATCTGTGTTTGTTTTGTGATTACGTGCATTTATCATAAAACATAACGTAAATAACTTAACATTCAATTGTCTTAGACTCAACAACAACAACAAAAAACAATATCGGTTACTTACAGGCCATAATCGATGACGTAATATTCCCCGCTAGCCCCGCCAATTGTAGAAGTACTTCCGGTTACCGTCGAGCTGGACCACAGGTACACTCTCAGGTCCCGACAAGCTCGAACTTGAAACGGGAAGTAAGTCCCGTCACCGAGAGTTATCCCATAATCCTCCAGGAAAATTTGCGAGTTCGCGGGTATGACGACTTTATTCACTATGAGGAGAACACGAGAATAGTTATGAACCTATAGGCCTACGTCAATTTAAAATGATATTTCTAGCCATTCGCTCATAGATCTGTTGTTGGCTTTCTGTATATTTCCCGAGTTCGACAACACGTATACTATTGATGCATTGTATACTTTTACCATCCTATTGAAAACAAAACTTCTAGTAATGTATTGTCAGTCTAAATGAACTTTATTAAGCTTTCAACATTTCAATAATTTATTTCGTAACATCGTTATTATTTGTTAAGTATTTTTTTTATCACTGTGAATCGTGAGGGTGTTTGAAGATCGTGAGGGTGTTTGAAGATCGTGATGGTGTTTGAAAATCGAACAGTTAATAACGCGGCATTAAAATCTCCTTTCAATGGAATCTAAAACCTCTTTAATGTTGACGAGGTTATTATAGCGGATGTTATCCAATCCAATTGTTAACAACTTATTAAACTCTATTGGACGTAACTTTAAAGTCTCAGATCACTTCCTTTTATCGACTAAGATAATTGTTTAGTTTGACGAGCCACGATATTAATTACTAATCCAATCGATATTGACTTTAGTTCTGGAAAAAATACAACCTTCCCCTCGTATCCACCTCTCAGCTTCTTTAGTTAAAAGTTTAATTTTGATAAAAGATTTAATCAAGATTTAATCAACACATTTGTTGTTCTATTTTGTTGTTGTTGTGATGTTTTTGTTTTCTGCGTTGTCATGATAGTTTTTGTGCACTATGTATATATTGTTTTTGGCGATTGTGTAATGTTCTTTTGTGAGTTTGTCTATACATATGTGGGGGCGCATGAGCTATTTTGTTTTACTAATTGGGTGTTTATTTGTTGACAGTGTGAATTTATTGCGAAATCTGTGTGGTTAGTGTAGAAGATTAGCCGGTCAGTAAAGTAATGTTCCCTTTTAAACCTGACGGTCTATGGGACAAGTGAAGTAAAATTCACGGCAAGTGAAGTAGAGTTCACGGCAAGTGAAGTAGAGTTCACGGCAAGTGAAGTAGAGTTCCCTTGTTTCTGTGACATCGGCACATGAAGGTATAGTGTGGTCAGTACTATGCCCAGCCGCCTTTACTTACCCTAACGTGAGTTAGGTACTCATCAGAGCTGAGTGGACTCAGGGACGGTTTACTGACTTACAGGTTAGCAGTCCAGCTCTCTACCGCTAGGCCACTCCTTCCCTAGCAGGTTACCAATGTGGTATATTTAGTGATGTTCATTGTTGATATTTTTTTTCAATTATATTTTTGCATTGAATGTGTATTGATCAGAGTCGTAGCGACCCTTCCTGGCGCCAGGGGACAAACTTTCAAATTGGCGCCCCCCTCGGGAACAAACCTTCAATTTTCAATTTGCACTCCCTCCTCCTTCAAACTTTCCATTTGCACCCCCCTCCCCTCAAACTTTCCATTTGCACCCCCCCCCCCTCAAACTTTCCATTTGCACCCCATCCCCTCAAACTTTCCATTTGCACCCCCCCCCCCCCCATATATTTTTTTTATATTTATAATGCAAAACTTCACTAAAATGAGATTTTAATTTGTTTTTCCAACCTATTTTGGCGTCCCCTAAGGTCGGCGCCCGGGGACATATGTACCCCCTGCCCCCCTCCTTCGCTACGCCTCTGGTATTTATTGAGTTGCGGTCAATGTATGATATGGGTTTTGTTATCTCGATGGTGTTGTATTGTAAGCGAAGGTCCCTTATTGTAGAGATAAATTGAAGTTATCCACCACATTCATTACCCGCATGAACGACCATTAGCCGCTAAAATCATCAGGCGTCTAAACAAAGCCACCAAAACGCATTACAAAATCGCTTTGCTTGAAAATTTTGTCCAATAATATTTTCCTTCCACTTCTTCAGGAATCGCAATAACACTCGAAGTATTATACAGAGAAATGCATTTATAGAAAAAACAGTAGGGTTTTTCAGTTCAGCTCTAGGTATTGATTAGTTTATTCAAGTACTATTTTAAAACACATCTTTAAAAAAATCGTTAAAACAAGTACAATAGAGTTTGTGATATTAAAAAAAAAATTGTTAGTCGGCGTTTTTATAAGGTCACACCACAGTTTATAAGCTGAAGTGTTCGGGGTAAATTGACGTCCTATATTCCCGAGGGAGGGAGAATGGAGTGTGTGTGGGGATGGGGGGGGTAGCAGGGGGAGAGGACGTTCAATGAGAATGACATTGATTTTAACTAAACTGTACGGGAGTGTGGGGGTATTGTTACACAGAGCAATAGGATTCTTGACGTATGATTGAACAAATTTACATACAAACAAATTTACAAGAGATGATGAATGTTTATGAGTCCAAAAACTCAAACTGTTAAATTTAAAATTATTGTAAATGTTAATTAATGATTACAGTCTGGAACTGAAACTAAAACTGCATGGCAAAGAATGTTATGCGTTTTCGACAGTGCTGAGATATTGAAGTTATTTCGTTCGACGAATTGTTATAATACATGAAAAACTTCGAATAAATACTCTATATTACATCTTACTTGTTTAAATGTTGCGTATTACATCTTACTTATTTATATGTTGTATCTTACATCATGCTTGTTTATATGTTGTATATTATATCTTGCTTATTTATATGTTGTATATTACATCTAACTGTTTAAAGGTTTCACTAGTTAATATACTTGAATAGTTTTTGTCACACAATTGATGTAGAAAACATTTCAATCAATCAGGAACGCAAAGCCCAGTTCAGGTTCTTAACCTCAGAAATACGCTTTTAATTATTTTTTACCGATTTTGGCGCCGAGGACGGCTGCCACACCCAACCTACACTAGTTACGCATTTATCCCCATCCCCCCCCCCCCCCCCCCCCCCCGCGCACAAACAAACCCTAAGGCAACACAGTTTTCATAGCATTAAAAAATAAAACGAACATTTTAAAATTAATTACTTTTCATACCTTTTTTAACGTATTACCTAAACCGGAAATGTCACCCGTTAATTTTTTTTAAAACAACAAACACGGTTAACTTGTATAGCAAGAATTATTGATTGTTAACCTTACGACAACATTATCGATTTGCCTCGAACTGACGACAGAAAAAAAATCCTATCCGGTCAGCTTTTAAGTTAATTAGCTATAGATCGATGAGCTCTTTGTTAAAGTCCCTCAGGACAAGACTAAAAGGTGGTAGATTTTGGGACGGGGCGTGGCTCATGGCAGGTACACATTGGTCTAGTGCTTGTGGGTCAGTAGGGAGGGGTTGGGGGAGGGGGAGATTATAGATATGAGTCACACACTGGCTTTTTATGCTATAGGACTCAAAATATTGAAAGAAAGGACAAATTTACGTTCTTTAAATTGTTATGGATATATATATATATATATATATATATATATATATATATATATATATATATATATATATATATATATATATATATATATATATATATATATATACAGTTATACATATATATATACGGCCTACATACAGACACTCGCACATTCATTAACAAGCTAGGCGCTTTCCTATCCCCATTCGAACAACCCCCCACCCCAAAATCTAAGGCACCAATTAAGCACCCCCTCTCCCATTCTCCCTCAAGAGAAGCGCCCATTCACGGGTACAATCTAGGCGACCGCCTACCTTCGTCAAAAAGCCACCATCCCAGGTACCATCTAGACGACTTGTGTCGGAGCTTACAAAACAGCTCATAAGCGTGAGTACGATAACTCATGCAACGATAGTCATACTCTATGAGCTTTGCTTGAGCTCTGTACCCGTGTATGATAACGGATACACATTAGTCAGCATTTACATATAACAACAACCCATATTTTTATTTTGAAGCTGAGATGTATTTTTACTCGCGATGGGGGGGGGGGGCATGAACTTACACACTGAGCGGCTGAATTCCCTCTTGAAGTAATAATAAACGTCCTCGTTCGCCGGCTCGGCGAGTGAGCTGTTTTCTGATTGACAAATGTCCTGGGAATATACACAAGTCACGTGTTTGATTTAATGGAGTTAGAACGTAATTTTATATTGATTTTTGTATATATTTGTACATTTTAATATAATCACATATGTGTGTGTGTATTTGTATGTATAACTAAATAACAACAAGCTGGAACTAATACAGAGTACCTCATGCTCATTAAATGGGAAAAGATATGTACAAATATAACGTAACACATCGAGCAGATTTTTTTCCAGACTTTCTCCGGGGTTTGGGGGGGGGGGGTGATGGCACTTAATATTTTCGGCGTACAACATTTAAAGGGGGGTGGGGGCGGACACTGGTGAAAGTATGTTTTCTATATAAATTCCGTTTCTTTCGGGGGCGGGTTGGGGGGAAGGGGGGGGGGGGCGGTAGACTTTCTTCAGGGGGTGGGGCCCCGAAGAGATGCCTGGAAGAAACAATGACAACATGGGATATTTACGATTGCTTCCAGCCAGTGGACCAGGGTGTTGTGTAGCTTGTAGCAGTTGCCGTATGAGTACTCTCCTCCTGCTAGCGTGCTGGAACAAGCGCTGCCTACATCTGGTGGAGAGCAAAACATATTGTAAGTTATCTTAAATCTTTTCCAAAGATCACAATTATAAAGCCATATGTAAATACTTGATAGCGAAGTGCTTAATTATATATTATTTTATACTGTTCATATATATATATATATATATATATATATATATATATATATATATATATATATATATATATATATACATATATATATATCTTTATATATAAATATAAATATAAATATATATATATATATGTATATATATATATATATATATATATATATATATATATATATATATATATATATATATATATATATATATATATATATATATAGTTATGATGCATGTTTCACTTAGGAAATCGGTGCGCAGGATTGATGGTGCGACCGTATATTGAACGAGTGAATGTGTGACGCGGTACGAAAGATAGTGACGTTTTAGGTTAGAGAGTTGGTTGCTATGAGTTTATGTGTGAGCAGTTGAATCCTTATCGTCGGTGTGGAAGGACGTGCGTTGTTGTAGATACGAGATTAAAAGATTTATATACGAATTACTTGGTTCATCTTATCTCTGAACGTCGTATCGTAGATTCGTTTGAATGTGACATAACCTAGTGGTTATCAAGGTATAATACTCTCTCCCTGGTATTGGAGACGAGTGAAATGGTAGCTGGCTGAATTAAATAAATAAACCCTCTCACTGCACTGCAACATAACCGTAACATGGTGAAGCAGTATAATATGAACCCAGATATAACATGGTGGAGTTAGCCAAACAACGATATATATAGCCAACGACCGTCCTATGAAGACTCTGTTTGTCTGGAAATCCGACTGGAAAGAAGAATCTATTCTGAAGTTACCCGTGTTGTGAGAACCGGTGGAAATATATATATATGAACAAGATAATCATCGATATAGACGTTGTATCAGTACAGTACAATTTAACTACTGACATTTCTGATTGTTCACCGTTAGCTGAATACTCCGATGAACTCCAGTCAGCTGTGTCAGCGCAACCTTGACCGTGAACCGTTTAAAACATGGCGGCGGCAGGAAGAAACTAAAGTGATGTGTGTATAAACATTGACTCTGTATCAAGTATCAACGTGAATTACTTCATTTGTGGAAGACAACGAGAAGGACCTGTGTGTCTGGACTTATTTAACAAACCAAGGGGATCTGTGTTGTGTGCCGGGACGTATTGGACAAGTCAAAATCAAGGGGACCTGTGTTTCAAGTTTCAAGACGTGTTGTACAAGCAAGACTGCTGCAAGGGGATCTGTGTGACACTGTGTGTGGGACCTGGATCTGTGTGAATTCGTTTTTCTAAGATAAGTGCCACCATTTTCTTACTATTTAGAGTACATCTGTGGGGTGTTTTTACCACATTGTTGGTTGAGCTATCATATATAATATTATTTATATATTAGTTGTATAATTGTATATGTTAGGAATTGGATCTAGATCCTAGAATAGATCTGGATTCTGTGGTTAATCACAGTTAATGAATTTAATGGTGATCTGGCTAATAGATCTAAATATTCTAAATTGAAGGGTCATATATTGTGTCATATAAATATTAAATTAGAGTGTTTTTGTGCGTAAGAAGGTGATTTGGTCACTTCTTAAACAGGTGAATCTAAGGCTTAGATCTAGATTGATTTGAATCTATTGGTGGATACTTTTTGTTGGATCTAGAATGGACACAGAAGAAATTAGGAAAATGTATAAGTTAGGACAGAGTCTGGAATATAAGGGTGAAGATTTAGAGAACTGGGTAACTAGGCAAATGAAACTAGTAGAGGAGACAGCTAGTAGGGCCTATAAATGTGAAATAGCTAAACAGGAATTAGATATGGAGAAAGTTAGGATTGAGGCTAATGAGCAAGCTAGAATAGAGATAGAAAAGGTAAAGTTGGAATATGAAGCAAAATTGGAACAGGCTAAAGTAGATAATGTGGGCAAGCAAGTAACTAAGGAGGTTAGAAATTATGAAAGTAACATTTTAGGGAAGATTCCAAAATTTGATGAGTGCAAGGACAACCTTGACTCGTACATAAGGAGATTTGAAACGATAGCACGAACCACCAATGTTCATGAGTCACAGTGGGGAACACAGTTATTGGTATTGATAGGAGGTAAGGGATTGGATGCATGCCAGGGTTTAACAGAAGTTGAGATGAAAGACTATAGAATTCTCAAAAAGACTTTGTTAGAATATTACCACCTAACAGAAGAAGCCTACAGAGTAAAATTTCAGGAATTATTACCAGAAAACACAGAGGATTTCAAAATCTTTTCAAATAATATTAGAACAAGTTTTGACAAATGGTATGATGCTTCGGGATTAGAGTTGACAGTAGAGAATTTGAAAGAATTTATTTTAGTCAACAAGGTTTTGACCTCAGTCCATAAAGATTTATTTGGTTATCTCCAAGAAAGGAAACCCAGAACCTTAGCTGCATGTACTGACCTATGTCAAAAATATCAGGCTGCCCATCCAGATAAAACTATTAGGAAAGAGACAGAATTTGGTCATATGTATTTAGCTCAGGGAGTAGAAAGGAATTGTAGTAAAATGATAGACAACAAGAATATCAGAAGGAATAATGCAAGTCCAAATGTAGCTTCCCAGGGATCATATAATTGTTATAATTGTCAAAAGGCAGGTCATTTAGGGAGAAATTGTCCTGATAGGGTTAGAGTTAGGGATGAGGTTGGAAATAGACCACAAATTAGATGTTTTGGTTGTAATAGGTCTGGGCATATGAGGAAAGATTGTAGAGAATTCCAAAGGTCAGGGAGAAATAGTTATAATCAAGACCAGTATAGTGTATACATAGCAGTGTTAAATAAAAATTGTCAGGGGATGAATACTTTCAAGGCTTCAGTGAATAGGATGAATACAGTGACAATTAGGGATACTGGTGCCTCCATTATTGCTGTTAGAGATAAATTTGTTAAATCCCATCAGTACACTAATAAAAGGAAGCGTGTAAATGTGTTTGGAGGTAGAAGCTATAGTTGGCCTGTGGCTAGAGTTTTTGTCAGATCAAAAGAGATTACTGGATATGTAGATGCTGTGGTTTTTAGGAAAGGCCCGTATGACTTGATTATAGGAAATGTTCCTTGGGTGAGAGATGACAATAATAGTAGTAAGGTCCAGAACTTAGAAAATAAAATCAGCATCCTTGAAAAGGAAATAGGAAAACTTGTTAGTAAAGTACAGGAGTTGACCAATTTGATAAAAATATGATGGCTCTGACAAGGTAGATAGTACTAAGGTAAATATAGGAGATAGGAATCAGAATAGAAATAGAAACAGAAAGTGGTGTAAGAAAGATGATAATGAACAAAGTAAGGCACAATGTTTTATGGCTAGAGATGGAGATGAGGAATTAAATGATTTACAGTGTGCTCTGGTGACTTCTGCTGATGGAACTGAGACTATAAAGATTAATGATCCAAATTGTGTTTGGGCTGACATATTTAGAGCAAATTTGCCTGATGCTAGTGATTGAATTTTTTTTTTTACTGAGGTAATTGTCAAGGAAAAGAGTCTGTAAGATATGATATATATACATGTAGACATGTTGATATGTTGATGTGCTTGGTTGATAGTACTCTGAGTTTTGGTTGATTAATACATGACGATGTGGGTTGATGAAGCTTTGTTGTTGTTCTAGAGATAGTATAATTATGATAATGATACATAATGATATGATAAGTTTTTTTTGTTGTTGCATGATGATTACACTTATGTTATGAAATAATGATGTCTATAGTCACTTTGATGGGGTTTGATTGCTTATGATATGTGTTGATGTGATTATGTCTACTTCTCTAGGTTGATGAGAATCTTAATTTACCTGATCTAGGATGTGGAAATTATGTGGTACTATAATGATTTACTGAATTGATTATTTTTCTAGGTTGAGAGAAGTTTTTATGCTATGTTGATATGATTATATCATGTATTAATAGGACTTTATTACAGGAGCTGAGGGATCCAGCACCATGTTGATTAAGCTAGTTGCATTTATATTGTATGTAAAGATGGGAACAACCACAGATGTCCACTAAATGGTGGCACTGGGGGCTCTGTTCGCCATCACAAGTTGTGTTGGTCTAAACTAATGGGATGTTGGGTATAATTTTTCTTTTATAGCTACTGGTGTCAAGAGATGGACATTACAGAGTATGAGGATGATGAGAAGTGTGTGAAAACCCAAGAATACTTATCTGAGGGAGAGATTCCAAGAGAAACTATTTGTTGAATGCGAGTGATTAAAATAAAATTGTATGGGAGTAAAATTACAAGGCAATGTAATAATAAGAATTGGGAAATAGAATGAATGTTCATGGATAGCACCTAGTTGATATTGTTAGGTTAAAAGCATGTTGAAGATGATATGTTGGTAGACATTTGTTGAATTTATGGAATTGTTTGAAGCTAATGGGATTAGCTTAAATGGGGAGGGGGGTAATGTTATGATGCATGTTTCACTTAGGAAATCGGTGCGCAGGATTGATGGTGCGACCGTATATTGAACGAGTGAATGTGTGACGCGGTACGAAAGATAGTGACGTTTTAGGTTAGAGAGTTGGTTGCTATGAGTTTATGTGTGAGCAGTTGAATCCTTATCGTCGGTGTGGAAGGACGTGCGTTGTTGTAGATACGAGATTAAAAGATTTATATACGAATTACTTGGTTCATCTTATCTCTGAACGTCGTATCGTAGATTCGTTTGAATGTGACATAACCTAGTGGTTATCAAGGTATAATACTCTCTCCCTGGTATTGGAGACGAGTGAAATGGTAGCTGGCTGAATTAAATAAATAAACCCTCTCACTGCACTGCAACATAACCGTAACATGGTGAAGCAGTATAATATGAACCCAGATATAACATATATATATATATATATATATATATATATATATATATATATATATATATATATATATATATATATATATATGTATATATATATGTATATATATATATATATATAAATATATATATATATATATATATATATATATATATATATATATATATATATATATATATATATATATATATATATATATATATATATATGTATGTATACATATTATATTATGCAACATCTGGCTCTTGTCAACTTAGAGCACAGGCTTTGTGCTTGGATTTCAAATGCGCAATCATCCACACACACACACATATGTGTGGGGGATGGGGATGAGTGTGGGGGTTTTTGTGTGTGGGTGTGTGAGCATTAGTGTGGATGTGTGTGCGCGTGTATGTGTTTTGCAATTCTTATCAACTTGACTTTGTGAAATGTGTAAGTATATCTGCACGCTAAAGGCAATTAGTTCCCAGTAAAGCATTGTGACAAGTGTATACTTACACAGTTCACAGATGAAACGTTTTTTAACACCGCAGCCATCTTTGAGCAGGGTCGGCACCACCAGCTGGGGGTCGCTGTCAGACAACTGCAGACAGTTACCTGCCCCTGCTGCCGTCTGCCACGTGCCGAACTGGACTTTCTGATTGGTAGATGACCAGCGCGGGATATTTGAACCATCGGAGTAGAACATCCCTCCCAACCACCAGTCTAGACATTTAAATGATAATTAGAAATAGATGATGATTGATTTAAAAAAAAAGAAAAATAACCTTCGTAAGGAGAAAGCATACGTGATCAAAATCAAATAATATCAATAGACCCATAATTTTTTGTTGTTCTTTTTTCTTTCGTCATTCGAATCGAATAAACTTTAAATTTGATATGTTGTTTTATATTTTGTTATTTTCTCTACTTTGCTTTGGCCAATTGATTGATTGTAGTTTAATACAAAGTTTCTTTTCTTATACAACTTGCAGCGACTTTTTCAAAGCTCTAAATAAAATAATTTATCACAAAAAAAACGTTTAGTAAACCGCATTTTATATAACCAAACTGTAGAAACTGTTTTATAACTTATATATTTTATAAAATATTTTCACAATAAAAAGTGTTTTTATGGGTTTAATTTTAATAGAACAAAGATTAAATATTCATTAACTTAGCTTCTAAGAGAAAGTTAAAATTTTATTTCAAGCAAAAGTGTAAACAATATATTGTTAAGCAGAGGCGTAGCGAGGGGGGGGGGGGGGGGGTGGCGGGGGGACATATGTATCCGGGCGCCGACCTTAGGGGGGCGCCAAATTGAAAGTTTCAGGGGGGGTGGGGTGCAAATGAAAAGTTCGAGGGGGGTGCAAATCGAAAGATTGAGGGGGGGGGGGGTGCAAATTAAAAGTTCGGGAGGGGGGGTGCAAATCAAAAGCTTGAGGAGGGGGTGCAAATGAAAAGTTCGAGGGGGGGTGCAAATCGAAAGTTTGTCCCCGGGCGCCTCTGTTGCTAAGAGTTAGGAATAACGCACATTATATCAAAGTATGTTTATTGAGCGTCTGTTTCAAAGCAATTTGGTGTCTAACAAATTAATGAGAATCATCTGGACGTATGTTATTGTACCAATCAAAGTCTGTTATGCTGAGGGTACGTCCGGAGCAGGACGTGAAACTTGATGCTGTAGGATACAAACTACTCACCTGCAGCGGTCAAGGTGACGTTGTTAACCAACAGGTTGTAGCTGGCGTTGGTTCGAGCCTCGGCCAGCCTGCCCTCACTGACGTCACGTCCACACGTCGCCTGTGGGTAGGATGGAATGGGTGGGTGGATCAGTCATAGACATGGGCTTGAAGGTCAGTTATACAGATGGGACTTTATGGTCAATTATACAGAACGGATTTTAAGGTCACTTATACAGATGGGACTTTATGGTCACTTATACAGATGGGATTTTAAGGTCACTTATACAGATGGAGCCTATGGCTGTGCAAATAAGAAGAAGGAAGTGGCGCTGGGTGGGTCACACGCTGCGAAAGGCTCACCCAAATGTTACACGCCAAACCTGGGAAATGAAAAAATTAATAACCGGGGATCGGAAGAAATGGAAGGAAATAGTGGAGGCCCTATGTTCCATAAGGAGCAAAGAGGACTAAGTCAAGGTCACTTATACAGATGGGTCAGTTATGTGTCAACTATATCATATATATATATATATATATATATATATATATATATATATATATATATATATATATATATATATATATATATATCCATTTGTAACATATATATCCTTTTGTAACATAAATTGAATGTTTTTATACGGTGTTTCTTCAGGGGGGCACTTGAAAATTTTGCGGTGGGGCTGGGGGGGGGGGGGGGAACACAGATTGTTGATTATATTTTGTATTTAAATGATATAGATTTTATTTCGTTTAGAGAGGAATGATAGACTTGCTTTGTAGAAATGACTGAAAGAAACCCTGGTTTTCGGTGTCAGACCTGGTATTTTAAGTTGTGATTACCGATAGAGGAAGTAGAGTCAGTCTGTAGCTATGGCTTAGACATTAATCATTAATGATCCAATCTATAATGGTATATAAATTATTGTTTTCCATATACAGAATCAAAGAGTAAAGTACCTTGTTTGTACTTTTAACTGCACTAGAACAATCGTTTCTTTCAGTAATTTTTAGCCAAATCTTTCATGTTCATTTACCTCAAAGATGTGTGCACGTGATAACGTGCCTGGTTGTTTGATGTGCTTTTACGGCTCAAGATTTTTAAAAGCGATGCACTTTACGTGTATGTGTTGGGGGAAAATCTTTACACACTGAACTGATTTCAGTGTTTACAGGTTTTATTTTAAAATCAGGGTCACCGTTGAACTAGCGTGTTTGCTTGTTCTGGTTAGGTAAAGTGCTTTTGGTGTTGGGAAATAAGCTATTCAGATTGTTTAATTAACGATTTTAATGCTCTTTTAAAGGCTGTCGATTCCGATAATTTTTTTTTTACACTAAGTGACCCATGTTTGGAAAATACACGGATAATCAAAACAATACATTGGATTACGAACGGGAGGGTGTTTAACATAAGTCAGGTCAAAATTATGTCTTGACTTGCGAACATGTGGGTGTTTGACATACGTCAGATCAAAATAATGTCTCGAATTACGTACAATAGGGTGTGTAACACAACACAGATGAAACAATGCATCGGCATACGAACAATTGTTAATATAAGAGCCAGAACACTAATCACCAACGACTACAAGATAGCTCGTGTATTTACAAAATCTGCTTCGTCAATGTTTACAGATTTCTTTACACAGCCGTGTGACTGTTGATGAATACTGAGACGACCGGCAAATTAATGTATCCGTGAACAGTCTTAAAAAGTCTATGTAATCATACTAAATTTAAAAACAAATATTTTTTTTAATATGGCAAGCGATAAAATTATAGTTACAATTTAAAAACTTGAAGCTGTTTGCGAACATCGATTACACTCATTTTCATATTTCTGTATTGAATATATGAAAAGCCGTTGAAAACGCATTTAGAATTATTTTTATCAATTCACAATTTTTTTTTTAAAAACCGCCCTTAACTTCTCCTTGATGTCAATCGGAATGGCCAGAGAGAATAAAACACTGAATGACAAAACTATTGTTTTCCATGATAAAATGCACAAAAGTGGTCTATGGTGTGTATTGTAGTATTGTATTTACATTAAATATAATAGCATCCCCTATCACCGCAACATCTAGACTCTATTAATCCAAATTAAAAATAAAAGTGTATACTAAATTACTATTACACTACTAGTAATTATTTCTTTGAGTATTTGTGGCCTTAATGAAACCGTAAGTCATTTTTTACTTATTACACAGATGTTATAAAATATTCAATTTTGGATGAAAATATGCTTTCTGGCAACACAAATTTGGAACCATTTGGAACAAGCATTTCAAGCCTATTTGATTGCATTCATGTATACGAGTTATAAACTGTACATTCAGATTACGCAACATACAACGGGCATAATAACTTAACACAATTAATAATACTATATCGTCATAATACTGAGTTTATCGCAATAGTTTAACTCGATTTGGTCTGCTTTTCTGACATGATTTGTCGAAAGGTAGCCCAGAGGTGTAGCGACCCTTTCCGGCGCCCTGGGACAAACCTCCAATTTGACGCCCCTTTGGGAGCAAACTTTCAATTTGCACCCCCCCCCCCCCATCAACTTTTCGATTTGCACCCCCCTCAAACTTTCGATTTGCACCACCCCCCCCCCCCTCAAACAGCTAAATTGACATTTTAATTTGTTTTTACAACCCATTTTGGCGCCCCTCAATGTCGGCGCCTGGGGACATATGCCCCCCCCCCCCTGCCCCCCATCATTAAGCCTCTGCAGGTAGCCTAAGATTACTTTTCACAGTCGTAGCTTACAGCTTTAGACGCATAATCAAACATTGTTAGTTATTCCTGCAAGGTTTTTGTTTAAATAGACAAAGACTACAATATAGGCGAACCACGCCTAACAAAGACAGCAACAGAACAAAAAAACTCAAAAAACCCATAATACTAGCATACATCAAAAGTGTTGCCGACCCATTAATAAAATATTCGCTCACGAACTTAAGAGCCATTGTATTTTGTCTTCTGTGTTAGATCTCGATGATTAGGCTTCCATATTCGCCTTTTTACATTTTCAAGTATCATTGATTAGACACAATCGTATTACTGTGAAGATACCATCTCAAGAAACAGCATTATTGAGGTCGTTAACAGTGATCATTAGGTCGCTCATTAAGCTTAATAATTATAATTGTGCGTGTTTAAATCTTGTATTTACAGTTAAACAGCTCTTTATTTAATATTCGTTTATTCCAAAGCGTGATCGGACGGTAAAAAGCATAACTGTTACTAGGAGATCTTGAGATTCATCAGTGCCCGACGTCCCTGAGTCAACTCAGTTCTGATAGGTACCTGACTTTCGTTATGGGCAGTAAAGGTGGCTACGCTTAATGCTGACTACATTATTCATTTAAATCCCGTGGTCACACGACAAGTTAAACTCAATTTCTTCTGCCAAGTCAGAAAGGGCAACTTTCCTCTTTTTTTTTTACTTTCATTTCTTTCTTTCAGCATCCTCCAGTAGTTGATGTGTTTCATTTATATGATAGTAACGCCCCATTATGTCTAGACATTAACTTGCTTTAACGTTACATTTAAAGGATATATTTTATCATAAGCCGTGTGTAGAATAGGGGCTCGGTCGCGCTGTGTTACCTCTATACGGTAGCGATGTAGAATACTGTGTAATACTTCCTATTCGGGACTTTTTCGGTTTATAAACCTTTAACTTTACCGACCGGACTACGCTGATCCCTAGTTTTTAAAAAAGTGATTTGTATTTTAGAAATCGTTTCCTTGTTTTTTCAATCGGAAAATTTCATTTGTAGAAGGTTATGGGAAAGGGGTGGGATATAGAAAATGGTCCTAGGACCTTCGACCACAGGTGCTTTGACCATAGGGGGTTTGACCATAGGGGGTTTGACCACAGCGGATCTTTGACCATAGGGGCTTTGACCATAGGGGGTTTGACCACAGCGGATCTTTGACCATAGGGGCTTTGACCATAGGGGGTTTGACCACAGCGGGCCTTTGACCATAGCGGTGCTTTGACCATAGGGGGTTTGATCATAGGGGGTTTGACCATAGGGGGTTTGACCACAGGTGTCTTCTCAGTAGAGGGTCTTTGATCACAGGTGGTCTATCAACTGGTGTTTGATCACAAGCGCTGCGTCCGGTTATGATCATAGGTGTTTTGTCCACGTAGGGTCTTTGATCTCAGATGGTTTGTCCAATGTTGTCCATATATGGTAAGGATTTATTTTAAAAGTTGCTAAATTATATTTTAAATTTCGACATGATGTAATAATATGTTAAAACGTGCTGTCCAGACATATGGTCAAACAGATGTACTGACATATTTGCGTGCTATAGCACATCTGTCATTTAGTTAACCATTTTATGTATTACATCTTTGACAATATTGTTGGCAAGTTTTGTATCATTTTTTATCCTTTATATATGCTATGTATTTTCAAGTACATCTACATTATTTATTTGTGAAACTTGTTATATGTAGCATTATTTGTGTTTCATTTATATTTAAAATAAATCTATGAGGCCTAGCACCAGCCTTTATGTGGAGACTAAAATATAGTTCTTGGCTTTTTAAAAATACATGTTAATTTCTATTAACGTACTCTCAGGAAACATGTATAAAATCGTGTTAATTGTATCACACCTATGATCAAAGCCGGACACAGCGCTTGTGATCAAACACCAGTTGATAGACAACCTGTGATCAAAGACCCTCTGCTGAGAAAACACCTGTGGTCAAACCCCCTATGGTCAAACCCCCTATGATCAAACCCCCTATGGTCAAAGCACCGCTATGGTCAAAGGCCCGCTGTGGTCAAACCCCCTATGGTCAAAGCCCCTATGGTCAAAGTTCCGCTGTGGTCAAACCCCCTATGGTCAAACCCCCTATGGTCAAAGCACCTGTGGTCAAAGGTCCGCGCACCTAGAAAATGTATATTGTATATGAGTGGGATGCTTGCGTAAAATAATATTGCACAAGGGGTGTTTAAAATATCACATGTTATGTTGTATAATAGGAACACAAACCTTTAATCACAACAGCCATAATTCGTACAACGGTTAATTAACGTGTGTTTTAGGAAAAAAGTCATAGCACGTATGATGAGACATGAAACTGTGGTTCAAGATAAGAATCATAATTCAAACATAATCACAGACCCTATTGTTCGTACAACGATTCATTACACTTTGTTTCATCAAAACAGACAGTTCGTACAGCGAAGCATCAAATCAACTGACGTTACGAGCTGCTTACCTGAGCGTCGGTCCAGTTGCTGGGCCCCTCAAACAAGCGGTAACAATGATCATCCACATAGAGAGATGAGTTCCAGAAAAAACAGGGATTGGCTACAACGTCTAGGATATAAATACATACGTACAGTAAATCCAGGGGCGTAGCGAGGGGGGGGGGGCGGGGGTGCGGACCGCACCGGGTGACACCATTTAGGGGGGTGACACCAAGGCAAAAAAATTGTAAAATATATAGAGAAAAACTTGAGGGGGGGTGCAAATCGAAAGTTTGAGGGGGGGGGTGCAAATCGAAAACTTAAAAGTTTGTTCCCGGGAAGGGTCGCAACGCCTCTGGGGGGTGACACCATTAAGTGCCGCACCGGGTGACACCCGACCTCGCTACGCCACTGAGTAAATCAAAACGGACGTTTAGGTTGTATCTAGTTTTAAAATATTGTATTATTTAGCTTTTGGACCAGTTACTTTTGTTGTTTAGGACGATTTACTTTGAGCAATACAAAGCAATGCTAATCGAATACATTCGCCCCATTTCATAATGTAGTAAATTTAGTCTTTTAAAACAAGCAGGTATTGTATGATTTATATAACTTGTTCATATTGAAAACCATATATTGTATATAATTCTTATATTTAACTCCGTAGATAGCTTTACTAAACAATTGAGCCTCAATTCAAAGAAAAAAAATATTTAAAAAAAATTGTTAACTTACCTGAAAGAAAAATCCAGAAAAAAATCAAAAGATGTAACTTCTGAGACATGATTTTCTTCTAACTTGTCTTCTTAATTTCTTGAGGTAATCGCAACTAGCACTGATTACATTCCTGTTTGACATCAATGTTTTATGGCATCAAATTTTATTACACTAAGTTTACTAAGTCACAGATACATATATACACATTAGAATAAATATTTTCACTGAAATGCACCTATCAGTTTTTGGTACAATGTGGATATGTTTAGGCATGTTTATGGAGGATACTGTACTAAGATTAGAAAATACCCAGCCCACAAGAAGGTGTTTTCTATACAACACATACATCAATACTTTTTTTTTAAACGACATTTTTGGTAATATCTATAGTCACTTCTGCTACTACAAGTGAGAACAAAATCAATTAAGGAAATAAATGATGAAAGCGTAAAGATAGACTTAATTATCGTTTAGCTTGAAATTTGACGTATAAAAGAAGAGACATACTTAGTTAGACTTGTTTAAATACGTATCAATATGTCCCATGCGATCAGAATAGAATGACAATTATAATATTTTAATTCTACCTTATTACTCAACTGTGATGTTTGTATTAATGATATACTTTAAAATTTATAATTAATGTTAATTAGACTATTTTTTTTAAATTTATAAATAAATTAATGAAGACAAATTAATTTTTCAACAGTTATATTATATAACCTTTGCGCGAAAATAACTAAATAAAATTACACATTTAATGAACGACAAAGCCTTATAATATAAAATCTGAATACCTATTGTAATGAAATAATAAAACATGCCTTGTACATCCGCATCACAATATTTTCTTGTGCAAATTGGCTAACAACAAACAACTGCTAAAAAATGTGTGAACTAATTAAAAGATTGATATCCCCCAGGATCTCAGCACACAAAATTCCCCTTCACTGATTCCATTCGAAATAAACGTTTATCGATTAGACATCGATCACCAATCACTTGACAACAAATACAGAATACAAAGTCGTTTGCTAACCTATGGGGCATTGAACGTAGGTTGGTCGACATATCTTCAAATAGATTATAGTTACCGTACTATTTCCAAGACTAACACACTTTCTTCATCCCAGATATCCCAATCTTGGTGTGTACTGGGTCACACTAAATTTTAGGATGGGTTTAAATTTCAGGCAAAATGTTAATCACATGCTTGAATCAGAGTTTCTTTGGGGGAGTGGGTGGGGGGGGGGGGGTAAAGGAGGGGGAGGGGGAGGCCGAAAAAAGTGTCCCAGGCATCTCTTTGGGGGGGGGGGGGGCGAAAAAAGTCTACCCCCAAAGAGATGCCTGGAACACATTTTTCGGCCTCTCCCCTCCCCCGTCTGCCCCCTACCACAGAAAAAAGTCTACCAACCCCCCCCCCCCACACCACCACCGAAGAAAATTGAATTCATATACAAAATATATACATTTAACAGTGCCCCCCCCCCCCCCCCCCCCCCGGAAATGGAAGTCTGCCACCCGAAAATTTAAAGTAAGTGCACCCCTCCCCCCCCCCCAATAAGTAGATTTATTTACCTGATTCTAAAGATACATCTCTCTTGTCATCTAATTATTATAACAATATACTTTTGTATCCCTTTGTGTACGACAAAACACACATAATATATTAGGCTTACATTTCATTACAATTACCAATGTGTTTAATTCTAAGTGTTTGACAATCAATGTGTTCAATATATAGGGACAATTATACAGTAAAAAGCTGGGATATCTTTGCTAGAGGCAAACTACAAATATTCACATTTTTTTAAGTGCTCTTTACATCTCATTAGAGATTTTTTTAATCGTTAAAATAAAATCAATTATTACTTTAACGAAAACGAAATGAATTATTGATTCTACTTTTTCTTGATCAATGTCAACATTTCATCTGCTAATGTATCGTACAATCACTGAATTGGTTTCAAGTTATTTGAATAAAATGAGTATTTCAGTTGTCTCCATTTTAAGCTAAATAATTTTAGGTGTGAAACAAGCGATCAATTATAAGTTTCTATTTCTGAGACAGTAATCATTTTTAAAACTTTAATCAAGTAGGTATGTTTACTATACAGAAGTAAATTGTTAATAATTTACATCAGTTTTTGATTGATTTGGCAAAAAATGCATTTAAAAAAAAAGAAAACTAGTTCTAAATCTAAAAATTCTTTTTTTTAATTCAAAACAGACTAATGCACGCGTACACATGACGTCATTTTCAAAACCCGATTAGGCCAGAAATGAGTATCCAATGTTTGTATTCTGTATATATATATATATATATATATATATATATATATATATATATATATATATATATATATATATATATATATATATATTGGGGGGCCCAGACATTCTTTTGCGGGGTGGCCTTTTTTTCTAGTACCGACACTGGTAGTAGATTTTTATTGATACATTTTTTTTTATGATATAGGCTATACATGACTTTTGACAGTTTTGAAGGCCTATATTTAATGACAAACTCCTTACATTAAAATATTAACAGAAATTCTTAGATCTATATATATATATATATACAATGAACGGTAATAATTAGATAGCCCATACAATCCCATGCATAAATAGTCCCATCATTGCTTTATGATTTTTATAAGACAGACAAAGAGTTAAAAGTATGTAAACGTAATGAGTTTAATATAACATTTTATGATATTGATTTTTTTTTATTTTTTTTTAGATATTGTGGATTATACAACTGCATACAGAGAAAACAAAAGCCAAGATGAAGTTCCTTTTAAAAACTGATCATATCACTGAATCCTCCAGTTTTGAAGAATTAATTTACAGCATTCTTCAACAGTGGTCAGGCTTGACTGAAAATGGCCTACACATACCTATTAGATCCAACTAGTCCAAGGATACATGTGGGACCCAAGAAAACTTGTTTATATTGAACATGCTTTTATATATATATATATATATATTAGTTCTGAATGTAATTAAAAAATAAAATTATAAACTTTTTTATCTTTATTTTTTTCAGCACTGATTCAGACGGATTGTGTGTGTGCTGGTGTATGCTGGAACTAAGAGTTGCTACGTTAATTTAATAATTAACTTTTACTGGTGAACTAAACATAGTTTTTTAAGAATATGGTGCTTAAGTAGATTTCACCTGGTTTTGTTACCTATCCATATAAATAAATTGTATTGTCAGCAAAATGTCAAACAGTTTTTACTGTCCATAACCAGTCAGGTACCAGTTAAAGCTGATTTGAATTTAAATCAGAGACAACAATCAGGATTAAAATTTTAACTCAAGAACTTTTGCTTTAGCAAATGTGTTTACAAATATGTAGCCCCACTATAAGTCTTTCATTTTAATATTATTTACATTTGAGTTTATATGAATATGTAATATATCATTTGTTAATATTATTCGTAGTCCAAAGCAACATGCTGATATGAAACCCAGTGTATTACTAGAAGGAAATAACGAATGAAAATTACCAATAAAAAAACTTGCTTATAGTTATACAAATAATAATAAGAGGGCAATGTCTGAAAACAATTATACATTGATTTTTTAAAATTAGTATTTTCAACTTAGTATTATATCACGTTCAAAACAAACAATTATTAAAATATCTTATGTTATGGTTTAACCTTCAAGTTAGGTATTTTGTAACTATTATCTCCAAAATTTCTATAATGTTACAAATTAAACAGTACCGAAAAGTCTCGAGTTCGAACCCTCGGGCAGATGAGGCTCGTTAGCTGGGGACAGCCACTCTTCTAGGAGAGACAACTCCAAAATTAAACAACTGCTGCCTTGTAGTTTGTTCTTGGTTGGACAAAGGCTATGGAAGCAAATCCAAAAAGAAAAGCAGGCAGAAATCGGAGTCAATGGCCTCAATGGCGCATAACCAGTTGACACGTAACGCTTAATTGTGTTGGAGGCGTGGTCGAGTCGGCAAAAAGCTCATGGTTGATAAATTCGAACAAAGTCTCGAGTTCGAACCCACTGGCCGATAAATCTCGATCCCCTTCAACACTAATAATTAAGAACGAAGAAGAAGAAGAAGAAACAGTACTATATGTGTCATAGCTGTAAAACATTATAATGATAAGGAAAGAATCAAGAATATGGGATTTTGTCAATTCTAGCCATACCAGCATATAAATGTTGACCAATCTTAGAGAAGCATAGCTGATAACTAACCATCAACCACAAAAACAGTAACTATAATCACTGCATGTTTCCTGGTAATTTGTTGTTATTTGTCGTGCAAGTGTATGAACATTTTGTAATTGTTTATATATTACAAAATAAAAGACTGTTACTGATAAGATGCATTGCAGATATTTGAGGAAAAGATGTTTTCTATAAGGGTAGGCAGCTATAGCAAATGAGGTTAGGGAAAATGTTAAAGATATTTAATAATTGTAATGACAGAGATACCATCACAGCAACAAATGTAATTAGGTTTGTATGACTAATTAATGAATATCCTATAAATAATAGCAAAATGCTGAAGTGGTCGGTGGGGGAGATTTGGACCTTTGTGTCAAGGGGGAGGGGGTTCAGAAAGTAAGATGACACTTCCATTTTCAAACACTTATGTTAAGAAACTGAATTTAAGCCTTTATTTGCATTATTAAAAGTTGTTTTATAAATTGTTATAAAATAATTCATCAATAGACCTGCATTAAATGTTGGAAAAACCCATATATCTAAATATTTTCTAAAAATCGCTGCTTTAAAAACAAAATATCAGTGGGGGGGGGGGGGGGGTGTGGAGGTGTTGGCTTAGGTTTACCTTTTTGGGGAAGGGGAGGTCTGGCTTTTGGTAATGATAGGCGGGGGGGGGGGGGGGGGTGGAACAAAATATGACATCGTTAATAGATGACCCCCTAGTCAGAGGTCGATCTAGATTGATTAGTCCTATATTAAAATTTTGATATTAATTAAGGGTCATCCATAAATGACGTTACGCTTTTTTTGACGCTTTTTACCTCCCTCCCCTCCATCACACGTCGTCACAAAAAGCCAGGACCCCCCCGCCCCCCATAAATGACGTCACATCTCAACCTACAAACCCCTAAAAAATTGCAGTTGAATTTTTTTAAACATCGATATTTTTCCAAAATCTTGTCTAAACTATTACAATTTATTAAAACAGTTATCTAAAACGCGAAATAACGTCTAAAATTCGTTTTCTAACATTGCTTTTCCTACCTAATAATTTTTATACATAACTAATTTTTAATTTAACAAAAAGTAAAGTATAACGCCGCGTAAAGTATTATAAAACTTTTTATTTCAAGGGAGAGAACAAACAAAAAACAATAAAAAATAATGCAAGCAAGGGTTACCTTTCAGACTATTTTATTAAACTCCGTAAAATGTAGAATTATAAACAGGTTGTAATTAGTAGATATATTTGTGTATCAAAATAAGTTACTAATGAGAGGGTAATTATATTTTAAAAGTATTTTTTTTTATTTGCCAGCTTGTCAATTACACATGTTAAAAACTATATATAAGATGAATTTTTCAATCTTGTTCGATGCACTAACAAGGCTAAAAGTAAAACTAATATCAAAACGATAATAAAATGGTAAAGTTTGAAAGTTTTCAAATTAGGAGGTGCCTAAATACATGCGAATACTTGCAGAGAAAATAAATATTTAAGTTTGTGAATTAAAATCTTTAACAATTAAACAACCAACATGTTTTTTTAAATAAAAAACCGCAGGCATACTTTTAACAACAGCATTTCTAATTTTATAAAATACAATATGTATGCAAATAGAATCTAAAGCAAAGTAACCCTTAGAACCTGGCGGTCCATGGAGCAGGTGAAGTAGAGTTCAAAAGTTTCAGTGACACCGACATATGGTGGGAATATGTGGTCAGCACTCTGCACTGGACCCAGCCGACTTTACTTTCCCAAAGTAAGGCCGGTACCATTCACAGCTGAGTGGACTCAGGGACGCTCTACTGACACGAACTCGGGATTCGAACTCAAGACCTTCGGGTGAGCATCAGGCCACACCTTCCTACTAATAAATATCTACCAAAGATAATTTTAACAAAAACATATTTAAGAATCTCCCTCGCCTATTCCTCATACTGAAATAGTATTAAATCTCAAACTACAATCAGGTGCTTGCATCCAAACAACTCTTACCTAGATTTACAATAACATCCTCTCTATTTTTTAGTGCAATTTCATACTGACAATTGCGATTATTAATTCGTTATTTCTGGATGGATGGATGGATTGACGGATGGATGTGTGTCCGCAGCTTTAAGTCGTATCTCCTCCTCAACGAAGCAATATCGAGGACTAGTTCCAAAAGAAAATATGTTAAGCAAGTTCCGAGGATGATTGTGCTCTAAAAAAAATTCCCGGAATTCCTTCCTGGATTTCCCGGAAAAGCCAAAAAACCTCGAAAACATGCAGTTTTTAGCCCGTATCTCGGCAACCAGACCACTTAGCGACTTGAAACATTTACTAATCGATTTCTGCCATAATTTAGAACAATATTGCCGAAGAAAGTTTTCGAAAATATCCTTTCGTTCGGTCACAAAACATTAATTAAGGAAATTGCGCTTAAATTGTCACTAGACTTTTTATTAACTTGTTTAAAAATAGCTTTTCAAATTACGAGTATATATGTGTTATTCTTATTTTTGTCTGTTGAACAAGTAAAAATATTAAATACATTCGCTTTGTATGGTCTAAAGTGAAAATTTAAAAAGGCAACACGATATTAAGAAATTCAGTTAAACTAGAATAGAATAAACATAGTTAAAATGTGCGGGATAGAAAACTGTGTGAGAAGTTTATAAAAAATGTTCTGTGTTTTTGTAAGGTCCCGAACAGGTCATTGTATTATCATTTCAGCATGTTTGTGTAATTTTAAGAGTCAGAAACATTTCAGGATTAGGGGTAGGTAAATATAATTGTATTGATGATTATATTAAGATATGGTTTGGATAAAGATCAACTTTATTCCTATGGTGGGATTATCGTCCGGAATATGTTAAGTGTTATTGTTTATATTATGATTATGAATATTTCTAGGATTGCGGTTAGGATAATTGTTGGGACAAAAGTTTGGATTATGGCTGGCATATGTCTTTTATTAGACATTAGGCTAAGCTTAGAGCAGTGTTTCTTCCAGACTTCTTTCTACGGGGGGGGGGGGGGTCACTTGATGTTTGGGGGGGGGGGGGGGCGGACACTGGTAAAAGTATATGTTTTCTATATAAATTCCATTTCGTTCGGGGGTAGGGGGCGGTAGACTTTTTTCGGGGGTGGGGGGGGGGGGGGTTGGGGCGGAGGCCCCAGAAAAGATGCCTGGAAGAAACTCTGGCTTAGAGACTACTGTTTGGTAAACTATATTAGCAAGAGACAACCCTGGCTATAGAAAACAAGCGATCTGTGAAGGGCTTTAATTTGAGTGTGTCAACTTGCCAACAACGAAGTGTACGAGAGTAATGGCATCAGGCAGTATCATTAGCACACCCCAGACAACCAGCATCACTATCCCACTCACACCTATTACGTTACTGGACGGACGGTTTTCCCATGTAGATATTTTTGTCATTTTAAAAGCCGACGTCTCGCGATGGTCTAAAAATAGCTCCTTTTCTATGTGTTTGAGTATGGAGGTTTTTTCTTCTACGGTCAGGTTTGTTGGTAGTTGGAACGTAGGCTGGCATGTTGTACCAATCGGAACTGTTGTTGCTTGTGACGTGTTTGTGTACGACGGCGTTGATTGGTTGGTTGGAGGAGGTTGGGAAGTATAGGAGTGGCTGGTCTGATCACTGGTCAAGTTATATGAAGACACAGATGTCGAGGTCAGTTCGGTGGTGTCTTCAAATGTGGTTTGTTCACTTGTCTCTTGAAATGTGGTTTGTTCACTTGTGGTTGCCGGTGTGGTTAATGGAAGTAATGGCGAGACAAACGGCGTGGTATCGTTCAGTGCGAGGTACTCCTCACTTGGAAACTGGACCTGTGAATGAAACAGTTGGTATACAATTGTCTATATACAGTTAGTATACAGTTATTTGTATACAATAGTCTCCATACAGTAGGTATACAATTATTGGTATACAATGGTCTCCATACAGTTAGTATACAGTTATTGATATCCAATGGTCTTTAATTTTGTAATACAATTATTGGTATAAAATTGTCTTCATACATTAGGTGTACAATTATTGGTATACAATTATCTTCGTACATTTATATACTATTGTCTTTATACAGTTCATACATGAGTATCTTCATTCGTTTGGTATTCAATTATCTTCATACATTTAGTATACAACTATTTTCATGCATGCATTTTGTATACAATTATCTTTATACATTAGGGTAAGCAATAATCTTCATACTTTGGGTATTCACTTAACTTCATACATTTAATTTTTTAAAATGTTTGTCAAAATTTTACATTTTCTAAATGTTATACAATAAATGTATTTCCTTGTTATTTGTTTTTAATATTATACAATTACTTTCTTGTTGGTTAAATGTAATAAAGTAAATTACTTACATTGTTGTTGTTTTTTTTTGGAAATGTTATTAAATAAATCTCTTACATTGTTAAATTATTAAATGGGTTTCAATAAATTACTTACATTGTTATACAGTTTAAATGTTACACAGTATATTACTTAAACTTTTCTCAATGTAACTAGTTCTGATTTGGTATAACAATTCGAAAATATGTCTTGCATGGCTACCATAATTAATAATCAACCCCCAGTTCGAAATTATATACCAATGCTAACATTCCGCTAAACCTAGTCCTAACAAACTCTAGTTGTTACCTATTCGAATATGTAAGGCTACTAAAAATATTGTATTTTCTTTAAGTGATTTTTCTTTTAGGCTAATTTTCAATAGTATTTAGTTGATCCGTAAAGAATTCTCATTAGACACGTTTCTTTTAGGCTAATTTTCAATAGTATTTAGTTGATCAGTAAATAATTCTCATTAGACACGATTCTTTTAACCTAATTTTCAATAGTATTTAGTTGATCCGTAAAGAATTCTCATTAGACACGTTTCTTTTAGGCTAATTTTCAATAGTATTCAATTGATTCGTAAAGAATTCTCATTAGACACTTTTCTTTTAGGCTAATTTTCAATAGTATTTAATTGATTCGTAAAGAATTCTCATTATACACGTTTCTTTTAGGCTAATTTTCAATATTATTTAGTTGATCCGTAAAGAATTGAACTTATTTTCTATAATTTTCAATAGTATTTTGTGTTACAAGATTCAGTTGCCTAGAATCCTGACGTGATTTGATAATTCTACTTTACCATGTCTGCGACCAGATCTCGACTGCCCAGACTGTGACAGTATCCCCCACCATCAGTAGAGAAGAGATAGGCAGCAAACGGTGTGTTCTGTACAGACAGGCTGATGTGGTACATGCCTGCTTCCAACGTCGTGGTACACGAGGAGAAGTTGGTACCTGATGTCATGGAAATTAGACATTGGTATTATGGATAATTTTTTTGTGGGGGGGGGGGGGAGGAGGGAGCGGACTGAGATTTAAGGGGGAGGACAAAGTATATATTTTATAATATAAATTCCATTTCCTTCGGGAAGGGGGGGGGGGGGTGGAGGGGCGGCTGCTGAAGAGATGCCTTGAAGAAACTCTGGTACCTGATGTCATGTAAATTATACATTGGTGAACTTTAATACATTGTATTCTATATATTTTGTGTGACATTGTGTTGGTTAACATGTGATACAGCTCTGCTTCCAGTGATGTTGTATACAAGGAAAAATTGGTACCAGACAGTATATCTTCCAGACTTAATTCTCTGGGGGGGGGGGGGGGGGCACTTGACATTTTCGTGGGGGGGGGGGGGAGCGGACTGAAATTTCCGGGGGGAGTAGGACAAAGTATATATTTTCTATATAAATTCAATTTCCTTCGAGGGGGGGGGGGGGAGGGGCGGCAGCTAAAGAGATGCCTGGAAGAAACTCTGGTACCTGATGTCATGTAAATTATAGGCCCTACATAGGTAAACTTTAATAAATCGTATTCTGGATAATCTTTGGTGAGATTGTGTTGGTTAACATGTGGTACAGGCCTGCTCCCAGTGATGTTGTATACGAGGAAAAATTTGTACTTGTTATCGTGTAAATTATACATTGGTAAAGTTTGATAAATCGTACTTTGGACAATCTTTTTAACACTTTGCGGGTTAATATTGTCTTTAACGCTAACTTGGAGGAAACAAAAGGGTAGATGTCTAGAAAGGTTCAGTTACATATCGAGGAAGGTATTTGTCATAAGTTGGGTTTTCTAGGTGCAAATGAAATATTGGTGCGAGAGATATAATGAATGCATGGATTGATGACGCGGAAGAAAGATAGTGAAGATTTTAATTTTTTATTTTATAGAAACTGATTGCTGTGGAATGGAAGTTAAGGAGTTCGGGCTAGGAAGTGAATGCGAGAGGTAATCCGTCTAATGTCAACAATAATTCTAATTGTATTCTGAATTGGTGAGCCTAGTAGTCAAATAAAAACTTGAAGTGAAGAATATTAGGCGTTTTGTGAAGTCATTATTGTTTGAAATGGAATTACTGAGACTGGTAGTGGAACCCTCACAGAGAAACTCATACGAGCTTGCTTATGTAGCTCTAGGTCAACCCTCTCACACGGCCCTAACAGTATCAGCCTGACTATAGAGCTTTGCAAGAGCCGGTTATATCCGGTATGTGTGTGTAAGTTTTTAAAACCCACACTTCAAATAAACGTGTAAACTGTTTCGAGTACCACAATTCGTGCTATAAATTTTAGAGAATGCAAAGCTAAGTGTTCCTGCTACGTACCTTCTGTGTAAGTATATTGAACTGTATTCACAGCCCCTTCCAAACGAATTGTCGAACAGTTACTTGCTTCCATCACGACCAGCAGGTTAGCACCAGGAGAAATCACGTTAAAATCGTATTGGTACCTCCACAAAGACTCTGGCAGTAGGGAGGTAATACAAGCACCGCTGACGGTGGTGGTTACCTGGGTGGCTACATACGGATGGTACTCATCGCTTTCTATGAAGTTGTAACTGACATCTTTGAGAGAAATGTCTAGAACTTTTCCTGAGAATGATAGTTTCTTCTCGTCTATTCCTTGCTTATATAACTGTGGGATTGATACATGATTTACATGATTACCATATTTAATTAATAATTAATTAATTCTTAACATAACTAAATAACAGAATAAATAAGTTTAGAAGGTTGTGGTCAGAACCTTGACAGTTGTGTTGTCATACAGTGCCAGCAGTTTAAAAGTATCAGTGGAAATATTCGCAGCATGTGAGCTGAAGGCAGGAGTAATGTGCTGTGTCGTGAAGTAATCAACGGGTAGTGCCATGTCTAATGAGCTGTCAGTTCCCATAGACTAAAACACATAAAAACAACGTGATTATGTATGGGCATAACAATTACCATACTTGAGCATAAACACGAAGTACTAACACACAAAAATAAATAAAGCGGGAGTGATCGCTCCTAAACTTTCTATATTTTTCTATTATAACACTTCGGGGGATATAGACTCAGGATATAGACATTCTTTTTAATAAATTTCTAAATACTTAAACTTTTTAAAAATACAATAGAATCTCGTAATAAAAAGAATTGCGCACCTAGTGAACAGCAAACAATGTGTGTATAATAGTGCGGAATATTAGTAGCCTATTTTATACATTCATACGCGTTTTTTTAAAATCGCAAATAACGTAAAGTACTACTTCCCGTCACCGGAAATTACTAAAAATTTGACAAAAAAAGAGATAATTGAATCTTTTACTTATATGTGAAATTTCTTTGGTCAGAAACAGTACTAATTTATTGGCTTTTGAAAAACCGAAAGTAGAATAAGTTCCACTTCCGGTTACCGGAAAACGCTGAAAAATTGATACAGAACTCAAAATTCAATGTAATACTAATATATGAAATTTCATCAACCTAGCTGTAATGGTACTCAAGTAATTTTGTTCACAGACTTACACACATACACACACACAGACATACTAACAAAATTTCAGAATTAAGTTTTTCCGACTCAGCGAGGTGTAAAACGTTGAGATTTTGATTTTTTCACGATTACAACACTTCCTTTATGCTTCGTATACGAGAAAGTAAAACAAACATACAGACACATACGCACATAAAAACAAATGATCAATATGAACAATTTCTAAACAATGCGCACTAAATAACTCTGTACTTATTTACACGCGCAAATACATCTAAAAAAATACAAATAAAATATTTCAAAAACGTTAAGATATGCTTGAACAATGCTTACAAAAATACACAAAGATGCATACACTAGCGTACCTTAATTAGCACCATGACAGGCTTGTTGGCGTAGACAAAAGATCCACTTAAATCATCCATAGATTCGATCAGCGCTGTATCATATTGATCTAAGGTAAAGTTAATGAACCGCGCTCCCCTGTGAACAAAAACGAAAACATAAAAACTCCATCTCCGTCTTCATGTATAATGCACACCTCTATGACGCGCAACTTCTTGACGCACATTTCAATGACGCACATTTCTTTCTTTTATAAAAAAAAAACTCCACTGGAGCTAATATCTACGAGGTCCACCGAGACCTCTGAAGTATTTTACTCGTTTATGCGCATCTTTATTGTTTTAAAATGATTGGACAAATTACACCTTCAAATACATCCATTATAATAGCCTTCCCCTTCATGAGTCTTCTATTGAGACTTGATATAACACTCAACAATGCCCATGAAAACCTGTTCCGACATATAACTCATTATAAAATCGATGTACTTGGCTGAACATATGCTTTCATGTGCGAGGACATATTCTAAAATGTAATTAATATTTCGCTCCGACAAAATAAACTCACGTAAAAGAGAATCCATTGAGTGTAAGTGTTAAATATTTGATTGAGTTTCTCGGCATCTTGACCATAACGTCCGTTGAATTAGCTATGGCTGTTATTGTCACCTGAAAGATATAGCGATTGATTTTAGTTGTACGTAAACGAGTCTAAAACACTTTCGCATTTTTAAGTTGTTTTTAGTAATAAAAAAATTTGCTTGCTGCACAAAACTCAAACATAACATCTTTTCATGCAGTTGTTCTGTTAGAATCTACCAACAAAAGCGGCGTGGATGAATGGTAGATTGGGCGGTTACTAACACGAAAGGCTTGAGTTTGGATTCTAGAATACGCCCCCTAGTCACTCAGCTCTAGGAGAAAAATCTTCTTCTTCTTCGTTCTTAAATTTTATTGTTGGAAGGGATCGAGCCTTATCTGCCAGAGGGCTTGAACTCGAGACTTTTTCGAATTTATTAACCATGAGCCTTACCGACTCGACCACGGCGACCGCTTGGGAGTAAAATGAAGCACTGTATATTTCAAAGAGGGGAGAGGTATAAGCTATACTTCAGTATTTCTATTGACCGATGGTCTAAAATACCTTCTTGGCTTTTGAACGATAGACAGTCTTAAAGCTATGCTAAATAACTCGTCTATGTATCTTTTTGATAGCCAATACTTAAAAATGTATACACAGACAGTTGAATAATATTTCAGAAAAAAATTAATTTGTACACGTATGATTCTTGGAGCTCGGGTTACAGAAACATCTAGACTAAAACCACCGTAGGTCAATACAACTGTCTTAGTATTTTAGATGTCTACATAGTACATCAGTATGTGCCGGCGAAAATAATGACATTTCAGTGTTTTTGTGTCTTTTCAAGTACTATACTTCCCTTCATTGAAAATCACACAATTATTATGCGTTGCTTCTTGGAATAAGTTGGCATTTTAGAATCCGCTGATGAATATGGTTTATCAATGCTGTCATTTCTTTCTTCATACACTTTAGAATTGTGCTTTAAATTTGTCAAAACTTGACAATCAGTGGCGTCACTCTACCTGGTTACCGGAAGTCGGGCCAGTGACAGACAGGATGAAGTAACTTGATGAGAGGAGGCTTATGGGTAAAACCAAGGTGCTGCTCGTCTGCTTGTTAGTCATGTAATACAAGATGGCCGACACAGGGTTGGTGGCCTGTAGCAGGACGTGACCTCGATATTTACCTGAAATAATTAAAAAATCTTTTATTTCTTTACTTCATTATTTTGAGTAAATGAATTTGACAATGGCGTCCACTTGTGTTATTTTGCCAGCGATGGCCGATAAAAAATGTTTCAAAATTCAATAAAAATGCACACGAAGCAATCGTGAGGTGATACATTTTTCATCAGAAAGTAAAATACTTGTGATAAAAGAGATCATTTAAAGAAAGCGTGTATATATATATGTTACGGTCAAAGCCCGAAGTCGGCCAATGCTAGGATTGGCCGGCCAATCCGCGCATTGGCCAATATCGCCTCCCATAGGTCGGTCAAAGTCCGAAACTTTGCTTCATTTCGGCCTTTGGCCGGCCAATCCGCAGACTGGCCATTGTGGACTGGCCAAAGTCTGAAATAGCTCTTGATTTCGGCCTTTGGCCGGCCAGTCCCGGCCAGTCCGCGGACTGGCCATGGTGGACCGGCCAAAGTCTTAATAAGAAGATCATGAGCAGATTTTTGTTTTTTTTATGCCGGTAGGATCATGAAATTAAGTCTTTATTGATTATTAATTAAAGTAAATGACAGAAACATTCAAATTTTTTATTGTACTATAGTCTCAATCAATCTATATTATCATTTGTTACAACAAGTTGAACTTTTATGGCATTTAGAATTACATAGTAGCTTGCTATTTTTACACTTGCAGCGATTTGTTGTGCACTTGGTTGTGCAATTGCAGCGAGTGTAGCCTTGGCGCCCAGTCAATGATTGTAAAGATGCGATGGTTCGTAGTGATTTTTCCTCAGTGCCAACTGACGACAATAAGAGCAGTTTTTCGTGAAGAATTGAAAACTCACTTCTAGCATACAGTTGTTTTAGAACACCATGTTCCGTTCCTAATTTGTAAAAACCGCCCTCGACGCTCATGACAACTGCAATCACGCTTCGGGGATCACCGCGACCTCTGTCAACATCTGGAACACGGATGCGTACATTGTCACCCACTTCACCTCCTTAAATTTTGTATTTGATGTTTTAAGCATCTTAGCACCTTGATTTTGCAAGCCAGTATGAGCTGCTGACCTGTGTTCCATGATGTCTTGTTTGTTGTGACACAATCTGCAAGTAATGTTCCCTCCGTACCCTTCGTCTGCTTCATTGGGTACTCCACAAATAGCATGGACATCTTTGCCACAGGATCCACAAGATTGAGCTGCACTACAATGTTTTTCACAAACTATACAGAATCTGTTGACCACATTATTGTCACGCAACTGGTCTGGACGTTCCGCCACGGCAGTAGATGTGTTAGCTGAGGATGTAGTTGCATTTATGGCAACCTCCATTTCTTGTTCAATGTTCTCAAGATCTTCCTCAGTAACTATTTTATTGAGAGCCTCTCTTAGTAGATTTGAAGTGCTAAGTCCCACTTTTGCTTTGCATCCAAACAAGGCTTCGTATGGTGATTGTTGGATTCCTTGATGAAAAGAACGATTTTTCATAAATTGAATGAATTTGAGACTCTCAGCCCAATGAGCTGATTCATTTGTTTGCATCCATGTCATCATCATGTTTAGAACATCTTGGTTGGCACGTTCGACTGAACCTTGGCTTTGGCTATGCCTTGGTTTTCCGTGAACTAGTTTAAGTTCAGGCCACATGTTCTTTAGTTCAGAAATAACTTGATTCACAAATTCTCTTCCATTATCTGATTGAAGCACACTTGGGGCACCAATAGTCGTGAAGATATCCAGCTGCTGGTCAGCAACTTCTTCTGCTCTTTTGGTTTCCAAAGCTCGCAACAATATGAACTTGGTTAAATGATCCTGGTAACTGTGTATAAACTTGTATTTGCAGTCTGGGTTACTTTGCATATCAATAAGATCTACTTGGCATCTTGAATTAAATTCTTAAATATCAAAGGTTTGGAAACAAGACCTTTCTTGGGATTAGACAATTTTGTCTGACAAGGCTTGCACAACCGAAGATACATAGTGATGATTTCTTTGGTGATATTTTTGTACTTTCTCTTGAGCTCTTTTTCCATCCTTGTGCGACCTCCATGTCCGATTTTCAAGTGAGTTTCATTGATCAAGTCGAACAACTCTTCTGAGTGCACATAGTACAAAATAGCACCATTGTCTTCTGTTAGTGGTACAATAAGTTTTTCTTTACCGTCAACTTCAATAACATCATATTTGTTTAGTCGACGATAGTCAACAGTTTTTTTTGTCTGCTTTGCTTTAGCCTGTTTAACGTCCTCTATAATAGCAATGTATTTGTCTTTGCTGAGAATAAAGCTATTGTTTGTTTTTTTATGCAGTACTGTAGTCAAATGATCTAAAAACATAGTTTTCATGTCAAACGTTGGTTCGATATTTGCATTTTTTTCTTTTGAAAGCCATTTGCTATGTCTGTCTCATGGTCTGACGGCCCTTTTGATCCATGTCTCCTTGCATATAGAATGCTATACAAACAAGAGCTAAAAAATACGTTACTCACAATGAAACCGCACCCAGAATAATTAAAACGCGGTCACAACTTAGTCTAGATACAACATTGGCCAGGACATCCCGGCCAATGCGCGCATTGGCCGGCCAATGTACAAAATACGCTGTCAAGTTTAAGTACTTCGGACTTTGGCCAGTACGTCCCGGCCAGTGCGCGCATTGGCCGGCCAATGTACGAAATACGATCTTAGTTCTAAGTTCTTCGGGCTTTGGCCAAGAGAGCCGGCCAATCCGCGCATTGGCCGGCCAATCCGGGGTTTGGCCGCACTTCGGGCTTTGACCGTAACATATATATATATATATATATATATATATATATATATATATATATATATATATATATATATATATATATATATATATATATATATATATATATATATATATATATATATATATATATATATTGATTTGCAGCTTGAGGCTCTTATATTTTAAGGTAGTTGTAGTTACTGCGTAGCAATAATAAAGAAACATATTACTACATCGCAGTTAGGAGTTTATTTTTAATGATGTATAATGTTTTACATTTCAGTCTCTTTAAGATATTGGAAAACCCCCTGTAGCTAACAGTGACCCAGATCAAAGGGTTGTTCAAGTTTTGAACAGTTAGACAAACAACAATGACATATGAACACAGTCATAGACCCACCCGTTCCATTGAATGCAGTGACTGATGTGATGTTGAACACGGCTGTGTGATAGAGCGTGACCCAGTCCTGTGTCACGGTTGATGACCCGTTGGTAAAACGTTGGGTGAAGTAGAGATAGGTGACGTTCATGGTGTCTGGTGTACAGTATATATATATATATATATATATGCCTATATGTACATATATATACATATATATGTACATGTATATATAAATATACACATATATATGTACATATATATAGACATACATGTACATATATATAGACAAATATATACAATATATATATATATATATATATATATATATATATATATATATATATATATATATATATATATATATATATATATATATATATATATATATATATCCTTTTAATGTGCAAACCCTTTATCTGTATTTAATAAAAAGTTAAATCAAATAAATAGAAGTAGCAATGTGAATTGAATATACACAGTCATTATGTATCTTCATTACTTGCCTACATTCACGTGAATTTGTGAGCGTTGGTAGGCTGTTATAGCACTCACAGGTAGAACGACAAGGTAGTCAAACAAACGGACAGCTGAAATAATGTATATATATATATATATATATATATATATATATATATATATATATATATATACCTATATATAGTTTAATAAATACAGGATAATGCAAATTGTACAGGTTTATTTTGAACCACATAACAAATAGATGTCTAGTGTAAAAACTATGAAATGATCAAGTGACTATTCATAAACTTTACGTTTTTGACAAAACGGGGTGCCTTTTGTAAGTGTCCCATTGGCATCGTTGAGACCAAATTTAAAATTGCGTACGATCCAAATGAGCACATCCTCTCCGTTGACATTGTTCGGCTCACCCGGCCACCAATCGTTAGTTGTGACGTTCTCGCCGGTTGATATCCACTTGAAGACATTCTCCACAAGGGTGTCGGTGGCTCCAAGGTAGATGTTTCGTGTGAACGTGGGATCTGGGAACATGTTTTAGTCAAACTCTTCATGTTTCATAACAGTATGTCATGTAGCAATGAAATTGAGTAGAACTTTTATTTTGTTTATGTCTCCGTTCCTGTTCTTTCTTATCTTCATCTGAAGGAAGTAAATGGCTACCAAATGTGCTTCGTGTCGTTTAGATTCACCTAGGAGTCAGATGAACACATCAGCAATAGCCCTAACACTTCAAACTTGCTATCAACCAAGCTCTTACCATTTCAGCTGTAGCATTCAATCTTTATATACAGACTGCATTTTTGTGTGAGTCGTGTTTGGAGTGAATCGTATGTGATAGCAAAATAGCTGGCCAGAATAGTGAATGCTTAGGCGATCTATCATCACATTTTGATACTTTGTGGGGTATCGCTCACAGACTGGAGTGTGAGAATGTTGGGCTATATGGGGTGTGTGATTGGGGTGTTCAGGGTGCCACCTAAACGATTGTATGACGTGACCATATCCATGTGCGAATGAAAGTCGTTGTGCTCTAATGTCATTCCAAGTATTTTATCAAGTGTAAATCACAATGTATAGTTGCAGTTTGTTTTGCTATTATATTTTCAACGTGTATGTGATACACCCATGCAACAGGGGATTTGTCTCTTCCTTTGTAAATAAAGTTAACAAGTTTTATATATTCGAGTTCAGCGTCATTTTTTTTTATGAACCTACGATCACAACTGTATTCTAATACCGTAAGAATGTACGTTTTGACAAATACCAATAAAACACTGATTTACCGTAAACATTGAGGGTAGCGTTGCTATTAGGTCTGATCGCCATTCTATTGATTTGCAGCAGTGTCGTACTAATCTGGGTAAAGTTGATGTTGATATCTGGGTCGGGTCCGAAAATCTTCAAAAAATTTCTTGAATAATCGAAGGTAAATCCCAGCTCTACAAACTGATTGAATTAATAGTCTTGTTAGTATGTGATACACGTGTTAATACGGTTAATGTTTCTGGTTGTGTGTAGAGTTGTTATCGTCCATCTTAAACACACTCATCCTCAGTTAAAATCATGATACTATCGCTGCTAAAGTTTATATTTCCGAAAATTTAACTGTAAGATATCTTATACAAGTTTATATTTCCCTAACTTTAACCTTAAGATGGATTATAAAAACTTATATTTCCAATAATCTAACTGTAAGATCTTATAAAAGTTTATATTTCCAATAATTTTGCTGTAAGATATCTTATTCAAGTTTATATTTCCCTAACTTTAACTGCAAGATGTCTTATAAAAGTTTATCTTTTGCTAACTTAAACTGTAAGATGTCTTAGCAATAATTACTTGTTCATTATTGCGCGCTTTAGTCATACATATCACATACATACATATCATTAGGTACAGGCAGTATAAGGGAAGATATTATACATCCCACACCCCCAGTCAAAAAGAAATTTAAAGCCCCAACATACACATATACATACACACATAAAAAATGTACATTAATATAATTTTATTACCAACAAAAATGTCAGTATAGGCCTACTTGATTTCGTTCAGATTTAATGAGGGGTTTTGGGTAGGTCAACTCTAAATGGACATACCCATCGCCCTTCGTTTTCCAACTCAGAGCACCGGTTAAAACAAAACAATTTCTAGATTTGGAGTGCTTTCTTCTTCTTTTTTTTTCTTTTTGTAAAATAATAAACTTAAACAATTTTGGACCTACGTTTATGAGGTTTAAATTGATGCCTTTTCCCTTTCCTTTTTCATCACAATATGGATTCTGAGTGCATAACTTAAATATAGTTTGACTCGCGGATGTCCTGTAAAACAACAGTAAGACAATATAAGTGCACATATGAGTGCACAAGAAAAACTAATGGAGAAATTATAAAGCTTCAATCATTAAAAATTAACGAAGCAAGACTGATAACTGGTTCTTTTTAGCAGTGGCGTAACAGGTCAGCCGTGGGCACTAAAAGAGTGGTTTTGTGGGAGGGGGGGCGTACCCCGAAACAGACGCAGATGTGTTTGGTAGCGAGAGCGGTGTATATAAAAAAAAGTAATGGATATATGTCACAATCTATAAGTCTTTAAAATTTGTAAATAAATATTACTTAGCTATGTTGTATATAATATATATGTTTTCTACTTATTGTACAACAAATTTTCCTTTCTTTTGAACCTAAAGATATTCAAGGCTTTACGCTATAAACTTAAACCACGAACCAAGTTTACAGATAATACATTTATACAACAGTGCATTTTGCATACTATCTTGTTAAAATTATAAACACCATTATAACTGGAAATCTTTAAAATACCTTAATGACACAATCTACCGTAAACATTCTAATTTCCAACTAGTCGTAGTTTTTAGAACTATTATGTTTATTGCACCAACAGCAGCTTCTTACGTTCTAAAAGATTTTTGTTAACATCACACATCTCTTTCCAATACTAGTAATTTAAAAAATAATTTTTAAAGAGCATCAGGTGTTTTTTGGGCTCGATTTGTTTAAAGCTCGGGTACATGGGACCTCGGAATCCCGTGAACCTAGGGGCCGTGGGACCTCGGAATCCCGTGGACCTCGGGGCCTTGGGACCTCGGAATTCCGTGGACCTCGGGACCCTGGGACCTCGGAATCCCGTGGACCTCGGGGTCCCGTGGACGTCCACTCCTGTTACTTAGCTGTTATGTATGTTGTTTATTGTTCTAACATCTTTTGTATCCATATCAAAATTGCTTTATGTTAATCATGCATATCTAAACTCAACATGAAAGTATGAGTACTCCTTACGAGCCGTATTCTATGGCGTAGTAGTCCCCGGTGTTATAAGCCACATGAGTATTGGACTCTGACCACAGGTACACCTGGAAGCTTAGGCTGGTCCGGATACGATACGTGAAGTCTGTCACGCCCTGTAGCGTGACGTCATAGTCTTTTAAATTAGCAACACTTCCGGCTTGAATAAACAATGGTTTATCTGTGTGGTGAGAGTATTGTGCATTATGATTTGCTTTACACACACAAATATGTATAAATAAATAAATATATATATATTGTATATGTATATATATATATATATATATACATATATATATATATAAATATATATATATAGGCCTATATATGTATCTAGGCTTAGGAAGGACATGAGCAGTACAGTGAACACTACATAGAATAAATTTAGAAATATTATAAACTTAGATATATTATAAAAGTCTATTGGAGACAAAACATTTCACCCAACTATCGATTGAATTTAAAGCTTCTTTTAAGGCTTACTTCTTCTTTATATATATATATATATATATATATATATATATATATATATATATATATATATATATATATATATATATATATATACATATGTATATGTATATATATATACATATCTCTACTTATTCATTTTGAAATCTTAGATAAATAACTTACTGAGCTGTCTTTCAAACTTGCTTTTAAAGAAAGAATAGGTTTCACTATAAGCAGTTTCGGCCACTGCCGAGTTCTCTTTTTTACACACTGCCTGCAATAGGGAAATATAATGCGGGTAAAGTGGATCATTTGTCTACTAAAAATTGATAGCAAGTTATTACCTTGACAAA
Source organism: Physella acuta (assembly GCF_028476545.2). Taxonomy (NCBI): domain Eukaryota; kingdom Metazoa; phylum Mollusca; class Gastropoda; family Physidae; genus Physella; species Physella acuta. The sequence goes on from NW_026731826.1 coordinate 701,349, forward strand.
CGTTAAGAGGATCCAGTAACTGTCAGTAATATACTATACTCGGTCGACTACAACTTTATGGGGGACACCTTTGAATTTGAATGTCAGAGAGTCACAAAAGATTTAACTGCCATTGAGAAAAACTAATCAAGTGGTATTTATAAAAGCTATTAGGTTTAATAAATTGCATGTTCTTTATTGTACATTTCACTCCAACGCTCCTGTTAATCATGACTCTCATTCTCTTAGTGTAAACATAAAATCAGAAAGCTTCAATTATAAACGTTTAGTTTACACAATTATTCTCTGTTCAAGTAAAGTAATCACATGCAAATTAAAAATATTAGCTTATTGGTTTTAGTCACATAGTATTTGATACTGATAGCATTTTATATACATTAAACAAATGCAATATTACCACCTGGAAATTATTTAGAAACATTGCTTTAATTAACTTAGACTAATATCTACACTTTGTTTTGTTCCGTTACTATTTCATAAGATTCTTTTTTGTTCTTATACTTTGCTATTTACAATACTGCAAGCAGGACTGCTTAACTCAGATCTACATAAGCGGACAACGAAGAGATGAAATTGATCGTTTAACTTACTTACCACGGTGTCATTAAAAAGTCGAGGCTGTGAATGTAGCTTAAGAGATGAAATTGATCGTGTCAATTACTTACCACGGTGTCATTAAAAAGTTGAGGCTGGGAATGTAGCTTGTAGCACATTTTGTAGGAGTACGTGCTTTCATTCAAAACCTTCTCACATGGATTACCTATTGCTTCATTTATATATATAAACATAATTTTATATAAATGCATTTACATGTATATATATATATATATATATATATATATATATATATATATATATATATATATATATATATATATATATATATATATATATGCCCTTATATACATATATTTATATATAATCTTTTTTATATACAGGACACTTTGAATTAGATTTACTTTGGGTTTCAAATTGTGTCTTTTACGTTTAATTTTTTTACTTAGATTTTAGATTTTGCTAATTTTAAAGCTACAATTAGATATTAAACAGATCTGTAATTCTAGTACTTTCTTTATGGTTTTAATTTCAATTGTTTGTCGTCGTACATTATACATTTACGTAAAAAAACACAATCTCAACAACACATTTTAAGATATTGAACACAAGAGGTTCTTTCTAATAAAATGTCTAAACACGATACCTACGTGCTTCGCAAATGAACTGTTTTTGCCGGATACACAAGTCCCAAGTCAAGGTAGTTGGCATCAGTTTTAATGCGCCATTTGAAATGTGCAAACATTCCCCTGCTATATGATTCCACGACAGTGGAGCAACGGTTTCGTTGTTAGAGGCCCACACTCCTCTCCATACAGTATATCCCAATGTCGTGTAAGGGTAGGTTACTCCGCCAAGCCACCAATCTACACAAATCATATGCATTAGTTTATTGTGTATCGTAAGTAGTTCTCAGGTGGTGTTCAACTCCGCTGAACGTTTTTGTTAAAAAAAAAAGATAAATTAAAACGTTTTTGACTCGTTTATTTACTACTGTTGTAGTTTTTAATATTTCTTGCATGAGCTTTGGTGTAATGGCGCAGATTTGTATAAATAGGTTTGAAAGTATACGCGAGCTGACTTAACATAGATGTTGAGGTAGGTATTTGATCAAGAATGTTTTAGAACTAGATTTTACTACGGACGACAACAAATCTGTTAGGGAGTGGTTGTCGTGCCTAGTATTTGACCTGGGGTGACTGGAGATAAGACAACGAATTGATTACAGGGATATGCCACTAATTGGGTTCGAAAAGTTCATAAAGTTCCACAGAACATCGTAAGTAGGGATAGATTAGTTGTCGAGAACTAACATTCAAATACATTCAAAAATATTTAGATAGATACTCAATTGCTGCTAGCTCATAAACGTGTACTCACCTGCCAAAGAAGAGTTCACCGTTTTCTGTACAAACTCCTGGCTCTGTGTAGTCGTGGGTTCAGCTAACCGACCCACGGGCAGGTCCCGTCTACACAGCGCCTGGGTACCATTTGTACATAGCTTTGTTATTTGACAAGAATTTTTAGTGTCATTGTAGTCGATGTGTGTTGTGGCTTATCGCCTGACCTCACTGAAGAGTCTCAAGTCAGGTTTATGTTGTGTGTGTGTGGGGGGGGGGGGGGGGGGGATCTCAAGCTACATTGTATTCTTACGCCAAAATCCACCAAAAAAGATTTTCGCTTTTTGGGTTTAGGTTTTATCAATCAACATGGACTTACGTTTTAGTATACTAAAAATTTTGAAAATTAGACTTTATAAACTTAATATAATCATAATTTAAAGTTGGTTTGCCTTGTAAAAGTAGCTGATCGCTTCGCTATAAATTGGCATGCCTTAACTAATTACATTTTACATTTTTTTTAAATTGACTAACCAATCCCCATATTTGGGATGCCTGTAGCTTCGTTTATTTATTTGCAAAATGTGTTTCCGTCAGCCGCTGTAGTTAAAGCTGACAGCTTACCTGAGCGTCTGCCCAGTTGCTAGGTGTGTCAAACAGCTTGTAGCAGTAGCCATCCAGGTAGATGTCTGTGTTCCAGAAGAAACAGGGGTTGCCTGCCGTATCTACCAAGGTAAAGTTTATTTTAAAATAGCATTCATTCTCAAAGAAAAAACATACTCAACATACTTCTCCTGAATGCTATTCAAACCAAGTGTAAACAGTTGTATCGGGGCATTTTTACTAGGGGCCATTTCTTCGATGTGATTTGGTAACGGGTAATTTTGACGGGGTATTTTAAAAGTATAATCCCGCGATAACCAACGGGACGCCTGTTTTAGTTGATCATCACTAGTATCATGAGGTTTTGGTTGTCTAGATATCCGAAAACCTATTCCAAAGCTTGCAGAGGCGTAGCGATGGGGGGGGGGGGGACATATGTCCCCGGGCGCCGACCTTAGGGGCGCCAAAATGGGTTGTAAAAACAAATTAAAATGTCATTTTAGCTGCATTTTGCAGTTTGGGGGGGGGGCAATCGAAAGTTTGAAGAGGGGGGGTGCAAATCAAAAGTTGGGGGGGGGGGGTGCAAATCAAAAGTTATAAACGGGGGTGGGGGTGCTAATTTAAAATTTGCTCCCGAGTGGGGCGCCAAAATTGAAAGTTTGTCCCCGGGCGCCGGGAAGGGTCGCTACGCCTCTGAAAGCTTGACCAACCAACAAATTAATTTATAAACGGCGAGGTAAAGTGATAACATTTTTTACGATATATTTTAATGTTAATTCCTTTTTTTAAATATTACTGTTAGTAAACACAACATAGGTTAAAGCCAATAAAATAGAAATTATTTTTGGTTTTATTATTTGTCGATTTTAAAGAACTAAAGTTATGTGCTTTCATTAAAGAGAAAATTTATTTTTTACATAGCAATTTTTAAATGGAGATTTCGTTTAATTGAGGATACGAAAAAAATGACCAATGTAATGGAAGTATTCAAGGATTAACGGGTCATTTCTGGCACTGTCTTAGTTTTATTTTTTATTCAGAAGAGTAGTCGCCAAAAGTGTTTTTTTTTTTTGTGAAAGTTTATCTTTTTACCTGCACTACAATTACAAAACCTCCAACAGCACACACGACATGGGTGTGCGATACGTTCTTACATGTGTAAATATTAAAATATTTGTTTGTAATTTATAAAAGAATTCCACAAATGACAAGGTGTGCGGTTCGTTCTTAAATGTTTAAAAATTAAGTTCTTTGTATTTAATTCAAAATGTCTGTGCAGAACCCCACACACAACAAATTCGGGATACCCTGACCTATACTCAACAAACTCCAAAACCATTCAAGTCGCTAATCGAAAAATAAGCATCATGAGAAAAATTTACTGGGAAATTTGCTAATCGGGAATATGAGCATGTAAAATATTCTAGTGAATTAACACTTCACACAAACTACATACGCACAAAACATAAGTCAAACACAATTGTTGGTCGCTGTTATTTTTCAACGATTATATATCACAAAAGGAGCATAGGAGTCCATGTAACCTAACTCACAAGAATAATAATAATTGCAAACAAAGAAATTTTTTTTTAAATACAGAAACAAAATCCAAACTACCATACTTACATGTAATCCATAAACCAGAAACCACAAGAAATAGAAGTGATGTCATATTTCTTATCAATTTTGTGGTCTCATTAGACCTTTTGCTAGAATATGACCAATTGAAATTTATAATAATTACATGATTTCATATTTTTCAAATGATAGTTAATATAATTAAAACGTTTATTAACCTAATCTATTAAAAAATCAGAACAAATAGCTTGTTATCCATATCTATATTGAAAACTAGTATCAAACTATAACTATTATCAACTCACTATGCTTTGTCTTTCTTTATTCAGAAACAATGTCTAGAACACTCGTTCAATGGGTTGTCTCTCTTGGAAATGACTAAGCTGTGGCAACTTCTACTCAATCTAATTGGCCTTTTTGCTGCCTCCTTCACAACATCAATGCCAACATGACACCCATCTCCAATCAACCCATCAAAGCGTTGTTACATTCATATTTCAACATCGATCAGGATCCAATCGATACAGAATAAAATGTGTTTCGTAAAGCAACATATTTTAAAGAAAAGAAATATCTAGAATGAAAAAAAAACAATACGTCATAGAATCTTTTTTCTTTGAGTTGGAAAGAAAAAGCATCCGTGAAAAAACACTTATGAATTGGTGTTTTGTTATGAAGCTATACAACTAAATTATTAAAAACTTCAAAGTTCAAAGACAGTTTTTTAAATCTATAATTATGGCAAGCAGTGGCGTAGCCAGGATCGTCTCAAGGGGGGGGGGGGGGTTCCAATTTTTACCCGGGGACAAACTTTCGATTAGCACCCCCCCCCCCTCAGACTTTTGATTTGCATTCGATTTGCACCCACCCCCCCTCAGAATTTTGATTTGCACCACCCCCCTCAAACTTTCGATTTGCACCCACCCCCCTCAGACTTTTGATTTGCACCCCCTAATACTTTATATATATATATATATATATATATATATATATATATATATATATATATATATATATATATATATATATATATATATATATCGAGGGGTCTATGGGGGGGGGGGTTGTGACCCCTCCCCTAACCCCCCTGTCTACGCCACTGATGGCAAGTTATAAAAAGTGTCGTGTAATTAAAGTTAATTACTTAGAACTTTTTTCTTGATTGGTGTTAAATTGAACGCTTAACAGTTCAAAATTGTAAAATATTGATTTTAAAATAATGATATTTTTGTTTTGAAAAGATTTTTTATTATGACTAGGGGTTTCAAAGCAAAACTTCAGTGGATTGTGTTCGTGATCAGAGTCGGTACTCTCAGGGCAGTATTACAAATGTGTGTGGAAAGGTCGGCCACTCATTGAAGAATCGTTAGGTGTCAAGTACAAGTGATGTCAACAGGAATAATTTCCTGATTTGAAATTGGTATATTGTATCCGTGCAAGCATATGGATGTTTGTGTGTGTGTGTGTGTATTTGTGAGTTTGTGTGTCCGTATTTGTATGTGTGTGTATGTGTTTGTGTTTGTATGTGTTTGTGTGTTTTTTTATTTGTGTGTTAGTGTGTTTGTGTGTTTGTGTGTTTGTGTGTTTTTGTGTTTGTGTGTTTGTGAGTTTGTGTGTTTGTGTGTTTGTGATTGGTGTTGTGAATGCTGTTGTGTATTTCTGTGTTTGTGTTTATTTTATACACACACACACACACACACACACACATATATATATATATATATATATATATATATATATATATATATATATATATATATATATATATATATATATATATATGCGCATTGGTATGTAGGTGACCGTAGAATGATATACTGCATAATTTTTCAGGTTCAAATATCTTGACACACAATAAACACAATAAACCATGAACTAAATAGGGCATTATATATGTTTTAAAGCAATCCTTTGCCTAAATACAAAGTGGATTTATTTTTATTATTAGAGACTTTGATTAAATGTCTTTGACGAGTAAATTAAATTAATTACATCTTTGTCGGGATTAAACGGACCATGTTACTGGGTTTGTACTACCCTTTACCTTTACTACCCTTGTATTCATAGGCTTGTCAGTAATTAATTACTGAATACAATTCTACCAGTTAAATATTTAACAGTTTCGAATTTTAACCGTGTACACTTTGTACATCAAAATATTTAATTTTGATAAACTCGATTCTATTATTTTTTTAATTCATTTAAAACACAGAATGTAGTTGCAGTAGTGATTTTTTTTATTCTCCATAGTTTTTTTTTCTTTTTCAAGTTTTTTGAAGACCCATTACCAAAATTACATTTATGATTATTGCAAGTGAAAAGTAATTATAAAAATAACACATGCTAAAGATTAAAGAAAGTTGAAATTGTTTCACTTTGGGGATTATTCTAACGGAAAAAAGCTAAATAACATTGAATAACTTTAGCTATAATTAATAGAAATTGTGATATAGAAAAAGGGCTAACATATTTAAAACAATGTTACTTATTCGATGCTGGCGGCTCATGGGACAGATTGAGGACCGTTCACATGTTCTGTGACCTTGGCATGTAAAGTATGACTACACTGTCCATAGCCATCTTAATTTTCACTATTATAAGTTGGGTACCCATTATAGCTGAGTGAACTCGGCGAAATCTTAAGGACTCAAGCACAATATCCCCACCTGACTACTTGGTCAGCAGTCCTGCGCTCTACCACCAGACCACGGCTTCCCATGCTAACGTATTATAATTAAACATCACGTGACGGCATGTTCGGTATAAAAAAAAAGTTACTTTATTTAATACAAATACACTTGTCCCCAGAAAAAAATGATAGTGTACAATTATCCGAAATATAGGCTACTTTTAATGTTGTACAATAAAGTATATTATAAAAATATTTTTTAAAAAAACACAGCTGTGAAATCTTGTGTGTGGGGGGGGGGGGGGATTTTTTTAAAATTGTTACAGTAATAGCATAACTTTGTATAATAAATAGGAATAAAATCAAACTAAAAGATTTTCGAATACAAGGGAGATAATTAAACAAAATATAATTAAAATAAAATTATCTTCAATTAATCATTTCTGTAAAACTACTACTGTTCAAATGAACATGGAAAACTAAATTATTAATACGTTTACTATAATAAAGTAAAATTAGATATTACATTTAGTTTAACAATAAAGGAAAAGTAATAATTTTTATTTTTAACTTGAACTCTAAGACAATGCTTAATCTACAATATCTGTATTTATAATTTATATTTACTTCCAATTTATTTTATTCGATAGGCTGTATACCACTAACTAAAATTAATTTTTTACTCAGATTGAAATACGACTCCCTACTGAGGGCTTGGCCAGGGGCCGGCAACCTTCTGATACGCAAGAGTTACGATATATACAAAATTTCCCAGTTTTTAAAAAGCCACAATAATTTTGTTTCAATATTTGAATAGGATTAGGTAAATAAATTTGATTTGTTATTTAAAATAAATAGCTTTAAATATGAAATAATATTTATTCATATAAAAACATAGACATGTTTTGCCAGAATAATAAAGTAGTAAACAAATAACATTCTAGGACTATCTTAATCCACTATAGAAGCTGTTAATTTGTATTTAAGTTTGTTTACGGATAACACCGGCTCAGAAGTGTCTCCCATTAGCCAATCGGGCCTCAACACAGCAAACGCCGACTAACTGGCATGGATATCGGTTTGAATAACTTGCATCGATCGCTTCTGTGCTTTGGTTCTCACCAGGCTTATCTTCCATCTGAACGCTGGGTAAACTCGTACCCCACTGTCCAGTAAAAATTAAATTATATAAATATTACTATTTGTGCAAAGAGCCGGAGAGCCGCATCTGGAGGTCAAAAGAGCCGCATACGGCTCGCGAGCCGCAGGCTGCCGACCCCTGGGCTAGGCCCTCCCACCACATCTAAACCAAAATTAAATAAAAGAAAATGATTATCATAACAGTTGCAAGGCTTGAGCCTAAAGGTGTTCACTGTTCAGGGTCGACAACCTTGGCTAATGACCAGACTTGAAAGCCTAAACCATAAGTTTCCATCTACTGAAATAAAGGGATTTAAGCCTTCCACTTAGAAATAACTCTAACACCAGTGGGGTTTTTTTTCAGACTTTTTTCTCCAGGAGGGGGACACTTTTTTTCGGGGGGGAAGGGGGGGGGGGGATGCCACTGGTAAAAAAATATATTCTTTATATAAATTCCACTTCCTTCGAGGGGGGTATGGGGTGGTAGACTTTCTTTGCCCCTCCCCCCCCCCCCCCCCCCCCCCATCCGCCCGAAGTAATGCCTGGAACAAACTATTACACGCTTCCCAATCATATCAATTACACATTCACTTCATATATAAACATTAACTCTCATGTAGTGTCAAGATTTTGTTCTTGTTTGGACGGACTGGCGCAGCTAGGTTATATACAGAGGCGTAGCGAGGGGGAGTGCGGGGGGTGCGGACCGCACCGGGTGACACCATTTAGGGGGGAGGGGCGCAAAATATATAGAGAAAAATGATAATTCCACTTAATTAAGTGATTAATTTGAGTGTTAAATAGTGTTTTAAGAGGTGCAAATCGAAAGTTTGGGGGGGAGGGGGGGGGGGGCAAATCGAAAGTTGAAAGTGTATGCCCCGGGAAGGATCGCTACGCCTTTGAGGGGTGACACCATTAAGTGCCGCACCGGGTGACACCCGACTTCGCTACGCCACTGGTTATATAGATACTGTACTGTCTTGTAGATTGTAACTGGGCACGTCAATGCTCTGTGTAGCCTTTATGGTTGATGTGTTTGGTATGCTGCACGTGTATACTTCTCAATCACGTGCTGTACACTCGTGAGTACATCCGGCAGGATCATGAGCACGCCCCAGAAAACCAGCATTGCTATCCCACTCACACCTATGATGTTACTAGACGGACGGTTTTCCCATGTAGATACTTTAGTCATTTTAAAGGCTGACGTCTCGCGACGGTCTAAAAATAGCTCCCTTTCAATATTTTTTGTTAGAGACACTTTCTCTTCTGCGGACAGGTTTGTTGGTAGTTGGAACGTAGGCTGGCATGTTGTACCAATCGGAACTGTTGTTTCTTGTGACGTGTGTGTGTACGACGGTGTTGATTGGTTGGTTGGAGCAGGCTCGGAAATGAGAAAGTAGGTCGTTGGGGAGTCTGTGGTTTCATCTGTCGTTGATGTAACTATGGTAACGTTATGCGAAAACGCTGATGTCCCTGAAGTGTCTTGAACTGTAGTTTCTTCATGTGCTGCTGTCGGTGTGGTTAACGGAATTAAAGGTGAGGCGAACGGCATTACGTCATCTAGAGCCAGGTACTCACGATTTGAAAAATAAATCTGTTGATAAAAAATTGGAAAAAAAAATTGTACTTGTTAATTAGAAATTTTAAAAACAACATTTATTTAGCACATTATAACACTAAACAGTACTAAACATTTCAATCTCAATCAGTACCTAACTTTAAAGCTAATCGCATCAAATATGACGAGTGATTTGATAATCCAGATATTATCAACAGAGAATTAAAAAGTTGTAATAAGTTACTTAGCGCTGAACGACATGACACAGGGTAGACTTGAATAATTGTGTGACAATATGCCAATCAAAACATTTTAAACGTTAAATTTTAATTAATGTCTGGATAAACATCAGCATTCTAGGCCCAAGTAGGTAATAGTACTAAATAACTTTCATCCTATGTCTAATATCATTAACTAAACAGTGTCTATTTCTACCCACTATCTCCGTACGTACCCACCTTCCCCACCCCGGGCGAACTAAAAGAAATAATTGATGTAGAAACATAAGACCTTAAACTGTTATTGTGAGTGGAGGTTTTTGATGTATATTTATATGTATTACTTGTACACCGTAATTTATACTATAATACATTCAAGAGTTGGGATCGCCTCTTCCTATTTATGTCTAGCACACTTTGTGAAATCAAACCCAAGTCCAAATCAAGATATACTACAGTTCTTTATTTACACATCAATCTTTGACTCCTGTTGTAACTACTTCCTAACATGCGACTGTCTACAAACACTATCTAACTGCTACTAACACTTTACTTCTCCCTAAACGCTCCCATGACCAACTCTAACAATATCTACATTTCAAGTCTACATGCTCCACTGGTCAGCTGCGAGCGACCTAACAAATCTAACCTCTAACACTGTACTGACCAACTCCTCTCTAACGCTACCTATCTCCAACTCGCCGTCCACAAGTTAATGGTCAGCTGACCGTTGCACGTGACTCATAATCTCCTGCAATTCAATAGGTCTACGTGATTTCTTCTGCTTGACTTCTACAACTAGCTTCATTATAGTTACCCTTCCCGGAAGTTTCAGTTGAATCCCCAACTCGGTAGAAAAATCATTCTGAGAGTAACAATGTGACTATGTCATGACTTAAAATGACACATCTAACCTTCCCATCAATACTTACTGTGTTGGTCACCTGATCCACAGCGCCTAAACTATGACAGTAACGTCTGGCACCACCAGCAGAAGTGAGAATGTAAGCAGCAAATGGTGTACTCTTTACAGACAGGTTGATGTGGTACAGGCCCTCCACTAGCCAGGTTTTACAGGAGGAGAAAGTAGAACCTGATTCAATAAAAGGTATATGTTTGTACTCTCTGATTAGCTGTGATATGTTTTACGGCAAATCAGAGAAATTGGAAACAATTTCTATGAAAGTTATATGTCTGTACTCGCTGATTAGCTGTGATAGGTTTTACGGCTAATCAGAGAAATTGGAAACAATTTCTATGAAAGTTATATGTCTGTACTCTCTTAGGAGTAAACGTTTTGCACGAGGAGATATTGGAGCCTAATTAAATACAGCTATATGACTGTTTTTACTCTCTTATTAGCTTTAAAGATTTATAGGAGGAGAAACTGGATCATGATTCAATACAAGTTATATGTCTATACTCTGAATAGCTGTAACAGGTTTTACACGGGGTAGAAATTAAAACATGATTTCATAAAAGTTATGTGTTTGTACTCTCTGATTAGTAGTAACAGGTTTTACATGAGGAGAAAATAGAACCTGATTTAATAAAAGCTATATGTCTGTACTCTATGATTAGCTGTACCTTAGACAACTTTACCTACTGTGTCATGTGTCACTATATACAATTAATAGTTAGAAATGAGGCTGAGGATTTCGTGTTTTATCGTTACTATAAACTTTCGAGCATTTAGTTTGTGGCATTTAATGTTCCATTAATAAATGTGTTTAAAATAAAAGTTAAGTAAGGTCTGAATGTTGAACTAGAGTTAAAGGCTAATGCATTCAAAATATCTTTTGTTTGATATTTCTTAGCGCCATTTAAAGTCTAGTCCAGGATGTGTTCCATATTGCCTAGTGCTACTAAAGTATGCTGGAGGACTCTAAACAATTCCATTGAGTAATACAGCATGATTAAAACATGATATTGACGTTTTAAAACACTTTGTTTCAATTTACTGAAGTTTAAATATCTCAACAAAAAAATGAAAATAAATCATAATTCCATAATGCTATTTCTTTGACATATAAAACTGGATATAATTTTAGGAAAATTAATATTCCATCTTAATTTTATCTGTAAATAAATACGTTTTTTACGAAGCAAGTTTAAATGTGTAAATGTCGAAGCGTTTCGGTTATTTTCTATTTAATATTTTTAGCCGACTTTTAAGGAAAAGCTCCAAGCCTAAGCATTTTGCAAATGTGCTTGCTAATTCTGCTTCTTCGTTCTTAACTTAAGTGTTAGAAGGGATTCCCTCCAACACAATCCTAAACATGTCAACTCGTTATGGGACATTTAAGCCGTTCACTCCGATTTCGACCTGCTTTTCTTTTTGGATTTGCTTCCATAGCCTTTGTCCAACCATGAACAAACTACAAGGCAGCAGTTGTTTAATTTTGGAGTTTTCTCTAATAGATGGGTAGCTGTCCCCAGATATTGATCCCAATCTATCCGGGGGTTCGAACTCTGGATTTATCAATTCAGCAACCATAAGCTTAACCTACCCGACCCTGCCGGTTAATTGAATCACACGTATCAAGCTATCTTGTCTAAATCTGCGAGAACAGTTTACGTGCTTTTTGTACATACCTGCAACGCTGGCACAAGGTACTATAGTATTATTAGCCCCTCCCAACACAAGTGACGATCCGCTCTTGGTTTCCATAACAACGAAAAGGTAAGCACCAGCGCCGGGAACATCAAAGTCGTACTGACTCCTCCACAGTGTGCTCGGCATCAGGGACGTTGTGCACGCGCCGCTGGTGCCGGAGGTATGTCTATAGACGGAGAAGGGATGGAATTGGTCGCTTTCTATGTAGGTGATGTCTTTCACTGGTAGAACAAGGACTTCTCCGGCGTGTAGTAGGTTCTTGATTTCTAGTGATGTGCTATACACCTGGGTATAAGTTAAATATTATATATATATATATATATATATATATATATATATATATATATATATATATATATATATATATATATATATATATATATATATATTAATGTTTTTACATTAATTGTATGGAAGCATGTGGCCTTGAGGTAGAGCGCTAGACTACTAATCCGAAAGTCTCGAGTTCGAATATGGTTTCAAGTCAGTGGAACATCACAGATTCCACCAACTATGATGAGTAGCTAACGTAAAGGAAACTAAAGGTTGCTGGGCATAGTACTGACCACAGTATCCTTTCATATCCCGCAGTCAATAAAGATATAGAACCTCTTCATGTGCCCAATGGATCGTTAGGTCTAAAGATGAGTCTTTACTTGACTTTACATCAATTTTTTAATAATGTAAAACGTATTAAACTAACCTTAATGTTTGTGTTGTCATATAGAGCCACCAGTTTCAAATAGTCTGTGGAAATGTCCGCACTGTTAGCGTTGAGATAAGGTACGACGTACTGGGTGGTGCTGTAGTCCAATGGTATGGCCGTGTCTAACGTGGTGTCGGCTCCCAAAGTCTGTACCATGAGACAATATACGTTTAAGGTTATGTTTACACACATACACACACACACACATACCCACTCATACATACACATACATAATTGGGGAGATCAACAAACCAATATAAACAGGCAAATTACAAAATGTCATTGGTACTCACACGTAACCGAAATTAAGCAACAACTTTGCAGACTCGTATATGTAAGCGCACACAAATCTACCAAAACAAACACACACACACAAACACAATCAACAATACGTTACGTATTTACTAGTATACACCTGCACACCTTTACTAACACCATGACAGGTTTGGTAGCGTAGACAAAAGATCCGCTTAAATCGTCCAGGGATTCGATCAGCGCCGTGTCATGCTGACCCAGGGTAAAGTTAATCAACCGTGCTCCTCTACAGACAAAAAAAAATTGATTTGTATCAACTCACAATTTCTGAATATATATATACATTGACTAGATTCCCACCATCCCCCATTTGGAATCAACAGTCCTTTGGAATTTTGAAATGCCGTGACACCAGAGTAAAATGGTTGAAAGAAGATCAGATGAAGCTCTTGTACGTTCAAAGTTGCTGCAGGTTACAAAGTATAAATTTACTATTGACACCAAAGTCGTGGTGTATGTCTCCAGTAACGTAGCAAATCGTGTGAGGCTTCTTGCTTCAAGTCACCGTTGAAATTCCACACAATTATTGGTTTAGCTTGGCCCAAACACCCGTTCCCTCCACAGACCTCAGATCTTTATCTATTTAAACATTGATGATGTTGATCTAAGTTAATCTACGTTAATCCGCAGGCCACAATGGTTCTGAAAATGCTTTATCTGACTTAATAATATTGATAACAACATTTGCCTTACACAGGAGCAGACATTTTATGGATAAAGACTCAGAACATGTTTTTTTTTGTCTCATACAAGAACTCACAGAAAAGAGAATCCATTGAGTGTAAGTGTTAAATATTTGAGCGAGTTTCTCGGCATCTTGACCACAACGTCCGTCGAATCTGCTATGGCTGTTATTGTCACCTGAAAGTTTGTTGGATTGTATTAACTGCTAAAAATAGATGTATATCTACTTCGCATAATTAATCTATTTTATATGCTAAAACAATTTTTTATTCGTTTTAACTCTCAAAACGAAAATTAGGCTCAATGCGCCTTTATACATCTCCAGTAAACTAACGCAATTTTCACCGTGGTTTTATTGTTATGTTCTAAGAACTCTAAAATTCATAATTCAAACGTTATTTTTTGAAGTCTTCGTGAAACATTAAATATTTAGTTTAAAACTTAATGCAGTACTTCACGCGGTGTACCTGATTACCGAAAGTCGGTCCAGTGTCAGACAGGATGAAGTAACTTGATGAGAGGAGGCTTATGGGTAAAACCAAGGTGCTGCTCATCTTCTGGCTGGTCACGTGATACAAGATGGCCGTCACAGGGTTGGTGGCCTGTAGCAGGACGTGCCCTCTATATGTACCTCAATGTGAATAAATGTTTGAATGTTGTAAAGTTGAGGTAGTATCGTCCTTAACGACCTACTGATAGTGTTTTAAGCAAATATTTTCAGTGGCAGCATAGATACTGTCGAATTCACAAATTATGAATAACTGAATTACCGTATTACACTGATCTTTCTGTTTTTGAAATAGGTGCTATAGAAAAAAAAATTAATCTTTTGACACAACCAGAATATAGTCAAGCTACCTGTTCCGTGTGTCTGTATGCTAGACTTGATGTTAAAAACTGACGTGTGGTAGAGCGTGACCCAGTCTTGTGTCACGGTTGATGACCCGTTGGTAAATCGTTGGGTGAAATAGAGATAGGTGACGTTGATGGTGTCTGGTAGATAAAGTAGTTCTTATATATATATATATATATATATATATATATATATATATATATATATATATATATATATATATATGTTTGTGTGTGTGTGTGTGTGTGTTGATATTGTGATTAGTTGAAAGGGAAACAAACGAAGCATATCCTGATATAAGCAGCAGCAACCTACAGCCCCCTAACTCACCTACATTGACGTGAATCGCGTGACTTTTGTTGGTCTCAGTCTCACTCTCAGGTAAAACTACCAGGTATTCAAACATTTGGACAGCTGAGATCAAAACAAGATTTGGATATGTGTCAATTATTTCAGGTTGAAATATATTATTTATTGAGTTTTATTAATTTTTGTTGTAAATCTCTCAATAAAACGAATATATTTCTACTGTAAAAATGCAACTGAATAAATTCTGATTTAAAAATACAATCAGCGGTACCTTTTTGACAAAATGGCGAGCCACTATTTCGCGTCCCGTTGATATCGTTGAGAACAAAACGGAAGTTGGACACGATCCAACTGAGCTGATCCTCCCCGTATGCGTTGTTAGGTTCCCCCGGCAGCCAATCAGAAATGGAGATTTTTTCGTTTGTTGACATCCATCTGAACACACCCTCGTCTTGATCGTCTGTTGCTCCAAGGAAGATAGTTCGGGTGAAGTTTGGATCTGGTGTGTTCAGGAAAAGATAGAGAAAATCAATATTAATGGTTTGAATTTAGCTCAAGCTTGTAAAAATGAGGCATCTCTTTATTAAAACAATCAGGTAATCTAGTTGATTCATCGTTGCGATATTATTTTGTAATTTTAAAATATTTATATTTTTAAAATTTTAAGAATATTTATATTTTAAACTTTAAAAAAAATATTACATCTTCTTCTCAAGAAATGTGTTCATCTTAACAGTACTTCAAGATGTATGTAATTAAATCTTAAAGCTGTCATAGGGATGACCGCCTTACAGTACACACTGAAGTTAGGTTTGTCTAATCAATGTTTTGCTCAAACTTTTTTATAAAACTAATGTTCATGTCAGCACTTAATTTGCTTTGTTTGTTGTCAGGAAACTAAATGGGCAATTTCCCTTCTCTTTTGTTCCATATTAAGCTGACGAAAAGAGTTTCTTTCAGGCATCTCTTCTTCCCCCCCCCCCCCCCCCCCGAAGAAAGTCTACCGCCCCCCGAACGAAATGGAATATATATGTGGAATATATATACTTTTACCAGTGTCCGCCCCCCCCCTCCCGGAAAATGTTGACGCCCCCCCCCACCCCCGAAAATATCAAGTGCCCCCCCCCACCAAGAAAAAAGTCTGGAAGAAACACTGCTGAAGAAGTTGTCGTGTGGTAGAATTAACGATCTTTAGCTCTAAAGTTCCGATTTCAGCTTTTGAACCCCTAGTTTATGAATACAGCAACCCGCATAGAACAAACTCTAAAGTTAGTTGAGTCAAGCAAACATTGTAGGTTAATTAACGCCGATATGAGCTGGGGACAGCAACTCTTTTTGGAGTAACAACCCCTAGCTAATGAGCCTTGTTTGCCCAGAATCGGAACTCAAGATTTTTGGAGCTATCAAACATGAACACTCTTGCCCGACTACGCCATACCTAAAAACGTCCATCTGTATAGCATTAACATTACCATTTACCAAAACTAAGGCCTATTAAAATGTAAATTAAACTCCTGATAAAATCCCTAAAATCCCGTCCTTACCACGGACACTGATAACAGCGTTGCTGGATGTTTTGATGGCTATTCTGTTGACTGACAGCAGCGAGATGTTTGTCTGGGTAGCGCTGAAGCTGATGTTTGCTACAGAAATCTTCAGAATATCTTTTGTTCTGTCCATACTCAAGCCCAGATCTAAATACTTATTGAAGTACAGCAGCTGAGTTAGTGTATGACTAAATACTTATTGAAAGGTTCAGTTAGTATCCGACTAAATCTTTTATTGTAAGTGCTTGCCAAGATTTATTCTCCCTCTTAGAGATAATTTATAGGGTCTACTCTTTATATACATAATTTTTTTTTTCTAAAATTAAAAAACTGAAATGAACATTTTTCTATTCTGCGATTACAAGTTGTCCATTTATCACGTATCATTTACTGCTTTATTTGGCGCAGTATTTATAAAAATAAATTAACTGCGGAATATTTCGTTTAAAATAAATGTGTTGCTTAAAAATGTAAAAGTGTATATAAGAAATCATGTGTACAAAGTAGGGTTACCTGACAAATATGCGGCAAATAATAAAAAACCGTACTATTATTAATCCAATCTTTTTCCGTTTAAAAAAATAACGGACACATACGTCAATGTAATTTTTTGAAATACCATTTACCCCCCCCCCCCCTCCCCCTTACTCCCGACTCCCCATAGTTACTTACCGTTGAGTAGTTGACATAGATACCGTGACCAGAACTTAATACTTGACAGGTTTCATTTTTACAAATGCTAAATACGGTTTTATTTGATCCTCTGTAAAATATATTGACTAGAGTTAGAATGATGGCAGTTTTAAAATGCATCAAATTAATTGGACAACTCCTAGATAACAGCGTGCTATTCATCATCGGGTAATCAGTCAAGCATGATAAATATTCTTGTTTACGTAAAGCAAAGCGAATTTGTCTTAGTATAAGGAGCAAGTGGACATTCACACTACGACTACACAAGCATTAGGCGCCATTAAAATTAAAGTATATGTTATTGGTTTTTTAAAGTCATGCAGCGCACTTTTGAGAGACTTTTTTGACGACTAAGTATAAAGGTCTTTGTCTCAGGTTGTTTTTTTTTAATATGTCTTCCAGTCGAGGTAACTTTTATTTTCCAACAGCGACCTTTTTGTTTAGCCATATTGTTTAACTAGTAAAAATAATTTATTCTGACCAGCATTAATTATTTATTACTATTACAATCAAATAATCTCAAAAAAACTAGCAAAACTAAATGGCATAATACAATGCTTTCATAGTCTTGTTCTAACTAAATGTATGACTTCACATAAAGGACTAAAACCATGTTTTAAAATTGTGACAACATAACGTAACATGCTGTAAGTCAAATCCTTATAATGTGTCTTTAGTTGGGACGTCATTAACAAGATCTAAGATGATGTTGGTTAGGAATCTGCTTGGTTTGTTCACTGAATAATGTGTTAACTTTAATTCTCTTCAATTTCTTGTACATCCCAGTATCGATTCAGGTATTTGAGGGAAAGACGTGAATTAAGAGAGAAAAAGAATAGAGACAGAGAGGGAAAAAGAAAGAGAAAGAAAAACAGAAAGAGAGACACATACAGAGACATGCAGTATTACTGTTGTAGTTATGTAGCGTGGGTGATAATTGCAGGCTAGTGTTCTCTGTAATTTAAATTATTTTTTGTTACAATAATTAATAGTTTTAACAATTAGTATTATTCTTTCCTTAGTTCACTGTACTCAATGTTTGGATGTATTGATGCTTTATCCATTTCTTTGAACCTATCTAGTTTTCACATCGATACTTGTCTTTAAAATCTATACTTGTTTTTAAATCTATAAGTGTTTTAAAAAATCTATACTTGTATACCCACTTCTAAGAAGCTACAAATAGGGCAAGGAACGCACAAAGCGATGATTGAAACTTTAAGACGCGCATTCTGTTACGAATTTTGGACTGTTTTTTATAATGTTGTGTAAAAAAACATTAAAACAGCAAATTAAGCATAAATTTTAATGACACTATATGTTAATAAGTAGGACGGCGTGGCCTAAGCGGTAGAGCTCTATGCTGCTAACCCGAAAGTCTTAAGTCTGAATCCGGGTCCAAGTCAGCAAAACGTCCACTCAGCTCTGAAGGTTACATAACTCATGTTAGGGGAAGTAAAGACGGCTGGGTATAGTGCTGAACACACATTCAATACATATGCCGAGGTCAAGAAACATATGAACTGTACTTCATCTACCCAATGTATCGCTGGGTCTAAGGAGGATTCATTACTTTTTTTACTATATATTAATTAAGTGTCGTTACCTTTTCAAGTCGAAGAAAAAAGCTATACCATTACTTACATGCCGTACGCTATACTGTAATAAATTCCATTGGTGCCCCAATAAACACGTGACGTGCCGGACAGTGCCGTGGACTCTGTCCACAAGTACACCGTGAAGTTGGAACTTAACTGGACGCGGTACGGGAAGTCTGTAAACCCTAGCAGCGTGACGCCGTAGTCTTGGAGATAAAGCACTTTTCCGGCTTGTGAGAAAATTGGCTTCTCTGTGAAATAGACAAATATGCATTTGTTTGTTCAGTCTTTGGTTAGGTTATTCCTTCATTTGCTCATTCTTCATTCGATCTTTGGTTAGGTCATTCAATCATTTGTTCTTTCATTTATTCGATCTTTGGTTAGGTCATTCAATCATTTGTTCTTTCATTTATTTGATCTTTGGTTAGGTCATTCAATCATTTGTTCTTTCATTTATTTGATCTTTGTTTAGGTCATTCAATCATTTGCTCATTCCTTTTTTTCGATCGAGAGATCAATAAGATAAGGTTGAAACCACTTTTGTTTTTCAAAATCATAAAAAACCCTAGTTACGCAAAGAGTTTTTAAAATGTATCACTTGTTTCTAAATATTAGAAAAGACTTCAGTGAAAATAAACAATTATCTTAGTGGTTTTCTTCCGTTTTAATTTTGTTGGTAAAACTTGTCTTTTTAAATAGATTTTTTTAAATGCCCGTAACCTATTCGTACCCGAAAATAACCTTACTGCAATCACTTTTGTGATAATAATAGACCGTTTGAAATCATAATCATAATGGTAAAGGTATCGACATAGGTGGACTCTACACAAATATTTGAATAGAGCACGTGCTAATCGATGGAGCATAAAACAGATTAAAATCATTGAAGGGTATATAATCGACAGTTTGAATCAACAGAAAGTATTATAGTCATACTGAATTAGGTCACGGTGAACTTGTTTGCATTTCTTTCATGAATCGTCGTCTTTATATGGGTATAACTGTAGTTTGTTGACCTTTACAGTACAATTATTATTAAATTGACAATACTTTAAATAGCTGAACCAAATCTTTACTTCATTTGTGTGGATGAAAAGAAATGTTTTACAAATGTGATTATATTAGAGCCGAATAAGGGGTCGGCGTGGTCGAGTCGGTAAAGCTCATGGTTGCTAAACCGAAAAGTCTCGAGTTCGAACCCTCGGACAGATGTGGCTCGTTAGCTGGGGACAGCCACTCTTCTAGGAGAGACAACTCCAAAATTAAACAACTGCTGCCTTGTAGTTTGTTCTTGGTTGGACAAAGGCTATGGAAGCAAATCCAAAAAGAAAAGCAGGCTGAAATCGGAGTCAATGGCCTCAATGGCGCATAAACAGTTGACACGTAACGCTTAATTGTGTTGGAGGCGTGGTCGAGTCGGCAAAAAGCTCATGGTTGATATATTCGAACAAAGTCTTGAGTTCAAACCCACTGGCAGATAAATCTCGATCCCCTTCAACACTAATAATTAAGAACGAAGAAGAAGAAGAAGAAGAGCCGAATAGTTGGCAGCTGACAAAATAACAACCAAAAAATCCGTATATTCCATTTGGCCATTTACAATTGCAATAGTTTATATATAAATATAACTAGATAACTACTTAAACGATGTATCTTATTGTAAACAGAAACAGTAATTTGATTCTGAAAATTGTGAGGATTGAACTCACAACTATCAGGCTACAGACGTTCGCTCTACATGTTGACAGTGCCATGAGAGACTTGCTGAGCCCATTTATATTATGATCTGCCGGGTATTTTGCCATGGTTTGTTAAAGAATAATTCAAGCACAATGTAAAATGTCGTTAATATATTAAAAAAAAAAAGACCGATGTGAAAAAAGACGTGCATGCCTGCTATTGTTACCGTTATGCAATAAATGTTATTATTAGAGTTATTGTCTAACTAGTCGGGCGGAGTTACAATACAACCGCGGTATGTGACACCCATAACAACACTCTTCAATGAATGATGTACGTTATTCGATGCGAGCAATGTCATTTGTCGTAAACATAACCCCAGGTTACAATAGACAACTTTCACCGAATAAAAATTCTTTTAAATGGAGTATTATAGTAATTATTTACTTGGTGACGGATACGATTTCTCCGCTAAATACATACGTAGGCTACCTAGAGCAATACGACCTTAATGAGTATTAAATGCTGTGATGTTGTTTTTTTTTAATCCTTAATCTACTGATCATTTTTACTTCATCATACATTAAAACAATAACATATTATAACAATCGATATTACATCTCAGGTAAATTTCTTAATTAAAATATGGTTTAATTAAGATCGTAATAAAAATAAGAAAAGATGTTTTAAACGATTATTATAAAAGCTGGACTTACTAAGGAGTTTTTCAAACATGGTCCTAAAGAAGTTGTAGGTTTCTTTATAAGCAACTTCGGCCACTGTTGTGTTCTCTTTGTTGCAAATTGGCTGTTGTTGCGAAGTAAAAAAAAGTTAATCACTAATAAAATAAGTTGTTTTTACTTATTTGACATTAGTATAGAAAACGCACCCAGCACCCGTTTATCAGATACACGGTAATACTTAAGGCGAGAAGGATTGCTTTGTATTGCTATTCGATCAAGTAATACGCTTTCTTCCATATAGGCTACACGCAGTGGCGTAGCGAGGTCGGGTGTCACCCGGTGCGGCACTTAATGGTGTCACCCCCAGGACAAACTTTCAATTTTCGATTTGCACCCCCCCCTCAAATTTTTCTCTATATATTTTACTATTTTTTGCCTTGGTGTCACCCCCCTAAATGGTGTCACCCGGTGCGATCCGCCCCCCCCCCTCCCCCTCGCTACGCCTCTGGCTACACGTATGTTCAAATATATTAAGGAAAAATAATTATTTAGTTAAATCAAGTAAAACATAAATATTTAAAGTGAAAAGGATGTGTAACTCTTTAGACATTTTAGCCTCCATTCAGTTATGTTACTCCGATATCTGGCTATACCTTACAGTACAAAAATATGGTCGTCATCAATAGCACCATGTAATCAATAATCTCTGGGTTGCCAAGTAGTAAGTCCAACTGTAATTCAACAGTTCCAAGACCGAGACCCAAGGTCGTTCTATATAGAATCTTACAGTCAGTGGACGCCGTGGTTTTGTTGTAGGTCACTGTGTTGATTAACTAGTTGGTTACGAGATTCAGAACTTCGGTTTGACCGTGCCCCCTTTGATAACACGGTTGAGTGAAATTCTTTAAAATTTTCAGTCTCTCTAATGAGCATTGCCTGATCTGACAATAGGGCTAGTAAGTAGGTCAACAACCAGTGTTATGGCTCATGCAGGTTTTATTGAGCCGTAGAACTGGCTGGTGACCTACTTACTAGCCGTATTATCGTTTATTAGGGAGAGGCTAATGTTATCTGCTAGAAACAGAAGGCTGTGTATTATAGGCCTGTATGAACTGTATTCAGAGAACAAGAAGTAAAAGGATGTAATTAAAATAAATGATTTAGTTGATTGCTTAAAACAATTACCACAGAACGATTAAAATATTGACGTTGTTGATAAAGCTTGTAACACATTCTGTAGGAGTATGTGCTGTCATTTAAAACTTTCTCACACGGATTGCCTATCTCTGCATTGGAATATAAGTATATATATATATATATATATATATATATATATATATATATATATATATATATATATATATATATATATAATTATATCGATATATATATGTATATATATATATATATAAATGTCTGTGTATGTGTGTGTGTGTGTGCGTGCGTGCGTGTGTGTCACATCTACAAGGGTTATGTATTTCAGCGTTCTAGCTTATTCAATAAGAAAAATGAAAATACATCGCCCAAAGAAAAATGGAGAGATTTTTCAGATTGTTACTTCATTCTACTATTTTAAAAAAAAAATCATTAACTCAAGTGATGTGTAAATTGATTTATGAGCATGTGTTAATGCTCTCTATTGTGCACATGCCGCGTAAGTTATTTTGTTCCTTTTCAAATTTGAATTATTTTATTCTTAAATTATGATCGATCGTTAAATCGATATACGATGTTGTTTCATTGCATTGTTGTGTAATTTAAATTGTACATAAGTCCGCACAAAAGAACCTTTCACCACCCGTTCACCTCAAGCTAGGCTAGAATTAGGTTGAGGTGTAAAAATATACTTGTGTGTGCATATATGTAAAAAATATGTATGTACAAGGAAATCGAAGTAGGCCTATATATTATTTTCGTTTAGTTTTATTACGGGTTTTATGTTTATTTTTCATCTTTAGTCATTTCTGAATTTTCAACTAAATTTTATGTATACACTTTAATAATCGTTATATTTTTGTTAAAGTTGTAGATTAGACTTTAAGATGTGTTCAAATATTTTTCAGTTCAAATTACACAAACATAATAAAAATGTATTGATACTGTATTCAAATTTTTAAAAAAACAAGTATGATAAAACCTACTCGCTTCACAAATGAATTGCTTTTTTGTACTGCAACTGTCCCAAGACACATTTAGTGGAATCAACTCGGCCGCGCCTTTGGTCAACTGCATACAAGTTCCGGGTTGCGCGTACGCCCAAGAAGTATTGGGGATGTTTTCGTTATTTGAGGCCCAAACGCCGTATAATGTACTGGATGTTATGTTGATAATCCCGCCGAGCCACCAATCTGAAATTTTGATATCGAGTTTTACTTGAACCAACAAAATATTACAACAAAATAAATTAAACGCGTTTATTTTTATTGTTTTAGCTTCCAAATTGATCGCCAAAAAGATACAAATAAAACCTACAAAGACATTAAGGTTAAAAAAGTAGTTTAATAATGGAAAAAGAAGTGGAAAGGTTTGATTGGGGGGGGGGGGGGAGATAAACTAGCAAATTATCTATATATATAATTCTCTTCTGGGAGACGTTAGAAAACAAGCTGCAAGCGCGCCTTACAGTCCCCTCTCTTCCTCTTTATCGCTACCACCCCCCCCCCTCACATGGTCTGGTGAGTTGTGGTTCACGCTAAATGTTTACATTTGTAAAGTCGGGTTTGGTGACGGCTATTAGAGGGAGATAATTTAGTTTGAAACGATTTTAAACTTAGGGGAGGTAACTAAGAGGAGGCTGCTTTCACGTGGGGGGGGGGGGGTTAGTGTTTTAAAGCAAATATTTTCAGTGGCAGCATTGGTACTGTCGAATTCACAAATTATGAATTACTGAAAAGTAGAAAAAGCAACAACTAAATAGCGGCGTATGATACACCGCGGGTCGGCTCGTTATAGATATCGTAGAAACGTTTCTGCTTAAATTAGTAAAGTTATTGTTCAAACCTGGCGGTCTATGGTGCATGTGAAGTAGAGTTCACGTGTTTCTGTGACCTCGACATATGAAGGGATAGTGTGGTCAGCACTATGCCCATCCGCCTTTACTTAGCCTGAGTTTGGGACCGATCAGAGCTGGGTGGACTCAGGGACAAACTACTGACTTGGACAAGGATTCGAACTCGAGACTAACGGGTTAGCAGTCTAGTTCTCGACCGCTAGGCCACTCCGTCCCATAAAAAAAGTGATCAAACATGCTAGCTAGAGTGTAACTCCATTCTCGACTCCTCAGGGAACACAATTGCTGATTTAATTATAATCCCAAAAATGTTTGTTTTGTCAACATTTATTTCTGTTGCCTGTTAGTTAAAATACGTTAACCATATCTAATTGCAGTGTATATATACTGCACATGTAAAACTCGTTAGTTTATTAAAGCTTCATTAGCTAACAAGTGGCACTGTTTGGTTTTAGTGTACGCATAGGGGTAGCTTGTTAAAAATGCTTACAAACTGTTCTTACCTGTCAAAAACGGAAAGCCCTCTTTCATAAGCAGAGTAAGTCGGTCTGTAGTTCTGGGTTCAGCGAGTCGACCTATAGGTATATCCCGGTTACACTCAGCCTGGTGTGATAGGCTCAAGTATTTAGTATCGTTACAAACACGTGTACCATATCAAAAATTAGATTGGTTAAAAATCTATTTGAATGCCGGAAGGGGAGAAGGGGAAAAGGGTTTTTCTACTATTATTTGGTATAATCTGATTTGTGTGTTATTTTGTTTTTGTCTATAAAATTTGCTGATTGTATTTGCTATTACCAAATCAGTAGGTTATATTTTTTTTAAATGTTTTGTGTTTTGATAAAATGTTTTACTTATTCATATTAAATAATTGGTAGGTTATTTTTCAGCGCGCACACACGTACACGTACACGTACACGTACACGTACACGTACACGTACACGTACACGTACACGTACACGTACACGTACACGTACACGTACACGTACACGTACACGTACACGTACACGTACACGTACACGTACACCTACACCTACACCTACACCTACACCTACACCTACACCTACACCTACACCTACACCTACACCTACAACTACAACTACAACTACAACTACACGCACACATTTAAACACATTTGCCCAATAATAATATTTATAATTTCCTGTTTCACTTTTCACCGTGGAGAGATTATATATTTTCACCTGA
Source organism: Physella acuta (assembly GCF_028476545.2). Classification (NCBI taxonomy): domain Eukaryota; kingdom Metazoa; phylum Mollusca; class Gastropoda; family Physidae; genus Physella; species Physella acuta. Next base: position 726,874 of record NW_026731826.1, read on the forward strand.
GCGTCTGTCCAGTTGCTAGGTGTGTCAAACAGCTTGTAGCAGTAGCCATCCAGGTAGATGTCTGTGTTCCAGAAGAAACAGGGGTTGCCTGCCGTATCTACCAAGGTAAATTTGATTGAGTTACCACTCTCTAAAGTGCCAGAATCCAGCTCTATTTCTTATATAAACTCAAGTTATTTACTTTAATAACCTTAACACAAAAGAAATCCAGTGTGGGCTTATCATGAGCATGTAATTACCTTTATAAAATCTCAATGAAAAGCGTGGTAGCTATTTCTGATATTAAAGCAATTAACATTTTACGAGATTTTAAAAGAGTGGTGCATTATTATGTATTTGGAGAAACTGTTGTTTTTTCTTTTTAGCGCATAAATGAAAGATTTTTATTATTATTAGCTAGACTGCTAATCCATGTACAGCTAACCCGATAGTTTCGAGTTCGAATCCGGGTTTAATATAGTGGACGTCCCTCCGACCACCCAACTCTGATGGGTACCTAATTCACGTTAGGGAAAACGAAGGCGGCTGGGCATAGTGCTGACCACATTATCCCTTTACATGCAGAGGTCAAGAAAGTTATGAACTCCACTTCATCTGCCCAATGGATTGTTAGGTCTAAAGTGGAATCTTCACTTTTTTATTTTAATTGACGTTTTTTATTTATTAATAAACACACGTTTTATGTGCAATGAGCTCGTAAGTGTAAAATGTTCAACGTTTACAATTCTTATTAATCTCATTATTCTATTTTCGGAAATATACATCTTATTGTTTTTACTTTTACAGTTGCATTATTGTTTCTGTTTATCGCTGAGAATGTACAACCTTATTAAAGCGGAATTCAATTTTTTAAAAGCAATATAAAATTAGCTCACACATGTTTACTTACGTGAAATCCAAATACCAACAGCAAGTAGAAATGTAATTGTCATCATGTTCCGGTGAGTTAAGTTTCATAAACGTCCTGCCATTTTCCTACTGTTTGCGAAATTTTGATTTACATTAAATAAAGAATGAATACCTATAGTTTTACCCGGTGTAAACCTAACAAATGTTGAAGACTTCTCGTTCTGAAACACGTACTAGTGTTCCGTTATGTAGACTACTTGATTTAAAATCGAAGCACTACTAACTTCAGCCTATCCATTCAGCTTAGAACGATCGACACAATATATCGATCATTGAATAAACTATATCGAGAAACAACCAACATTAATGGACATAAATCCTTTTGTGTACTAAACACACATGTACGCTCCATTATACTGCAGCGTCAGTGAGTTTTGTCTACTGATAAAGCAGCTAATACTTTCATCATCTAAATGGATGTAGTTTAATCGATTTTACCTCCATTGTGCACATTAAAAAACACGCGCTTAATTAAACAATACGGGGGGCGGGAGGGTAGGGAAAGGATTTATTGAATTATGTTGCTGTTTTCGTTGGCGATGCTCAATTTTTTCTTGTCTTGTCGCTTTTGTTGATGGATTTCTTTGCTGATCTTATCGTAGTGGTTGTGTTGTTTTTTATACTCTATTCAACATTTACAATATAGCAAATTTTAATTGATTTTAGAAATACTAGTTGATTTGGATATATTACAAATAGTATCAGAAATACTATTGATTGAAGTTTTCTTAATATTTGTTTTATTTCATTCAAATTACTTTACTTATTTTATTCTCACAAAATGTTCAATTATTCTACACACACCGTCTTCTACGTACAATAGATGAAATTAGCATAACGTAACAGATGCGGTTTGATCAAACTGCTGAATAGTTATGCAGTAACAATAATAAAAATGAGGTACATATGTCCCCGGACGCCGACACTAGGGGCGCTAAACTGGGTTGGAAAAACATTAAAAGCTCATTTTAGCTGCAGTTTTGAATTAGAAATATAAAAAATATACGGGGGGGGGCAAATTGAAAGTTTGTCCCCTAGCGCCGGGAGGGGTCACTACGCCTCTGATTTGAAAGCAGGGGTCGGCGTGGTCGAGTCGGTAAAGCTCATGGTTGCTAAACCGAAAAATCTCGAGTTCAAACCCTCGGACAGATGAGGCTCGTTAGTTGGGGACAGCCACTCTTCTAGGATAGACAACTCCAAAATCAAACAAGTGCTGCCTTTAGTTTGTTCTTGGTTGGACAAAGACTATGGAAGAAAAATAGGCTGAAATTGGAGTCAATGGCCTCAATGAAGCATTATTTGTTGACTCGTTTACTTAATTGTGTTGGAGTCGTGGTTGAGTCGGCAAAGCTCTTGGTTGTTAAATTTAAAAAAAAAAGGACTCGAGTTCGAACCCTATTGCAGACAGGCTCGTTCCCTTCCAGCACAAAAATTAAGAACGAAGAAGAAAGTTAAAGATATTTTAAAGCCGAAAGAGAATTATGGGACAATCAGCAATCTTCGAACAAATCCCCTCAATTGTTTAAAAAGTAAAATCCCTTTTTTTACGACGGCCTTATCATTGCTGAAGACTTTTTAAAAAGTCAGAAGCCAACCACATTCAGCAACCCAGGGCAGCCTCTGGTACTGCTGAATAGCGTCATACATTAGGACAACTTCCTTCCTTCCTTCCTTATACGGAAACCGGCTCGGAAGGCTGACTTCCATTAGCCAGGCAGACCTCAGTGAAGCAAACTCCGACCATAAGAGTTTCCCACACATTGGTCGCTACTTCCGTCGGCTCTCACCGGACGCGGGACGTCGTCCTACCGCCTGGTACCCAGCTTGATCGAGGGGGGCTTTCGGCCGTTCTTTGAGCCTAGCGCATACAGCAGCTCTACTCGGCCAGATCAAAAACCTCTAGCTGCTGTTGGCTACCACTAGCCATTCCGCACTCACTAGGGGGGGGGTCATGAGCTTGGCCCGACTAGTGGCACTCTTCCGAAGCCACGTGAAGGCCGCAGCTTAAAGTCAAAATATCTGGTTAGGATCGCGAGCAGACCCTTTTGGTTCCCGGCAGTCTTACACCTCACCTCCCCCACGCTGTTATGTAGGGGACTTGGGAGTCCGACGTACCAGTCTCTTCGGACAACTCCACTGGTGGAACACATGCCACAGTTAAACACACGGTACTTAGACTGCTGACCTGCTTGCAAAAACTGGAGTCGCATCATGGCCAAGAAAGCCTCTACATCAAAACATCAAAACAAAGTAAAGTGTTATTAATTGAAGACCATTGTGGAAAAAGTTACATTTTATTAAAAAGAGTAAAAAACAACAAAATATTTTAATGCTTCCCCTCAAACATCCTATTAAATGTGTGTCCTTGAAAAAGTACACAAGTAGTTGCAGTTACTAAAGCAGTTTGAAATACAAAACAATTTGAAGTTTATTTTAAAAGTTTCATTTATTTTTTCTCAAAACTATCAAACCACAAGTACCTTAACTTTCTAAGCTCTACAAACATCCTTAGCATTGTGGTCCATTTGTAATTCCAACTACAATAAAAATAGTAGATAGTACAAAGCTGACACAGGAATGAGTAATCTGCAGACAATAATAATACAGGTTACAATAGGACTGGCAACAAGAGTTACGTGGTTTTGATATGACTGCAGTAGACCGTGACTAATGCACCCCAAGACTGTATGGTGCACCAACAACCGCTGCAGTAGACCGTGACTAATGCACCCCAAGACTGTATGGTGCACCAACAACCGCTGCAGTAGACCGTGACTAATGCACCCCAAGACTGTATGGTGCACCAACAACCGCTGCAGTAGACCGTGACTAATGCACCCCAAGACTGTACGGTGACCGGATACAGACAACCCCAATTTTACTAAACCTGTATAGGCGGGAGACTTGCCTAGTCAATGCTTTTTGTCTTATTGTTTGATTACCTCTAACATTCCGGATAAGAAGACGAATAAGAAATTAACAAGAAAAAGAGCAATTATTATCAAATCGAAATTTAATGTGTAAAAATATATTGACGAAAATTAATTAATAATTAGATATGTATAAAATACAACATGACATTAATGAAATGTTTAACAAAATTTACAATTGAAACTAATATTACACCAACATATCCCTTTAAACCTTTAAAGATAATCATAGGAACTTTTAAATGTATGGTTTATTAATTCCCAAGTGAAATAGATCATTGTAAAAATTAATCAAACAATTATGCAATAATTAATAGCAAAGCGATGTTGAAATGCCTAGATTTCCCTGTGATTAAAATGTTCTTACGTGTTTTCATTAAGCTCATGAATATGAATAAAGTGCCTTGAGTTTAAATTTTAACTGTTCACCCGAAGGAAATTATTTGTAAGCTCAACGACTGTTTTTTGAGATAAATTATCTCATGATAAATGATATCGGTGTCCGGTCAAAAAAAAAACCTGGACATAACCCCCCTGGACATAAACCCCCCGACATAAACCCCTGGACAAAAACCCCCAGCGACATAAACCCCCTGGACGAAAACCCCCATTGGTGGGTTATATAAGGAAAAACCAAAGATGATGAGAACTATAATTAATAAATAAAACAAAACAAACATTTGGAAAACAGTGTTTTATTATAACTTTAAATGGTGGGCTCTTTAAAACTTTTAACAACAGTTGAAATTCGAGCACTGCTATCAATATATTTTTTTGTTTTGGTAAACATTGACCTGAATTTATCTGTGTACAATAAAACCTCAGTCGGCGGGTTATTATCCAGGGGGTTTATGTCGCGGGGGAGGGGGGGGGGGTGTCCAGGGGGTTTATGCCGCTGGGAGGGTTGTTCAATGGGTTTATGTCGCGGGGGTTTATGTCCAGGGGGTTTATGTCGAGGGGGTTTTTGACCGGGAGCCTATGATATCAGTTGACAAACTATCCCAGGCAAATTATCCCAGACTAAATATCTCAATGGCAAATATATCAAGACAACATATCTAAGGGACAAATAATCTCATGGACAAACTATCGCAGGACTCTTCTCATACAAAATATATGTGTTACGTTTTACGTGACAACTTCCCAATCACGAGCTGTATAACGGTGAGTACATCAGGCAGTATCATAAGCACACTCCACACAACCAACATTACTATCCCACTTGCTCCTATCACATTACTGGACGGACGGTCTTCCCAGACTGATATTTTTGTCAGTTTATAGGACGACGTCTCGCGACGGTCTAAATATAGATCCTGTTCTATTTTCCTAAGAAGGAGTTCTTTCTCTTCATCGGATAAGTTTGTTGGTAGTTTGAATGTAGGCTGACATGTTGGACCAATGGGAAGTGTTGTATCTGCTGGTGTGGTTATGTACGACGGTGTTGATTGGTTGGTGGGAGGTGGGTCGGATGTGTGGACGTTGGTGGTGGAGTTAGTAGTTTGATCACTGGTTGATGTAGCTGTGGTGATGTTAGGTGAGGATGACGATGTCGATGTAGTTGGGTTACTGGTTGTTGTCGGCGTCGACGGTGTGGTTAACGGAATTAAAGGTGAGGCAAACGGCATCACGTCATCTAGAGCAAGGTACTCACGACTTGGAAACGAAATCTGTAAAAAAAATATAAAAGCTTTAAAATACAACTGTTAATATCAACACTTTATTTGTTAATTAGCTCTACAATTATATGTGTTTATTTACTATCGCTGGTATAGTCCTAATATATCAAAACCAACACATAACTGTAAACATAGCATTACAAGATTTCACAAATGTTTTGTTTATTAGACTAATTACATTTGTAGGCTATCTACTGATCAAGGGGATACAACCACATTGTTATAACTGCTGTGTTCTATATGTGTACCACAGTTATGCAGTGAGAGGGTACAACTACCTGATCCAATACCATCTTTCCATATCACCACCATTTGATTATGTTTAGCTATCCTACAATATATCTTGGGACACGACGACATCAACGCTACGAATGATTTAACAGAATGACATCGGTTACTAACTCTATTTATTGCACAATAAATAATGGGCATCGGACAGCTTGGACAAACGATACTACAACTAGACAACCTAACTCTAACATCACACGGACAAGACTAACTTCAATCTTCTTCCCCGGCAACAACGGAACTCACACTAAAACGTCACTTTCTTGCGTACAGCGTCACACACTCACTCGTTCAATATACGGCCGCACCATCAATCCTGCGTACCGATCTCCCAAGTCAAACATGCATCATAACACACATACTAATCTGGATAATGTTTCTGTCTGTCAAACTTACCTCAGCTGTTAGTGTCAATATGTTAGTGTTAGTTAGTATATGCACTAACTTTTCAAGGGGATATAAACACATCACTGGGGGGGGGGGGTGTCTTGTTATGATAAGTCCCGCTTCAATGCAAAAAAGTACTCTGGCAGAAAGTTAAGCCCCGCCATATTTTGCCAGCTCCATTTTAACTCACACTCTTAACCTCGACCTGTTTCTGATGTCTAGCCATTTTAATGTTAAAACGCACGCCACAGAAGCAACTCAAGGTTTTGGGTTAGGGTTGAAAAATTAAAATACACGTTTCATATCATCGTTTTTATAAACTTTTGTGTGTGGTGGGGGTTAACTTTTTAGCGGGTCTTATTTGAACAAGATCCTATCATTGTTTTAAATAGTATTTCTGTCAACGTTTTAAAGCTGCTATGATCAAAGACATCTGTTACAATGCAGAGGCGTAGCGACCCTTCCCGGCGCCCGGGCACTAACTTTCGATTTGCACCCCCCCCCCTCTCTCAAACTTTCGATTTGCACCCCCTTTCTCGAACTTTTCATTTGCACCCCCACTCAAACTTTCGATTTGTTTTTCCAACCCATTTTGGCGCCCCCCCCCCCTTCTATGGTCAGCGCCCGGGGACATATGTTCCCCCCCCCCCCGCCCCCCCCCTCGCTACGCCTCTGTTACAATGTATGACCAGTAACCGTATACTTCACCTTGTCAGTCACCTGATCCCTAACACCAAGACTGTGACAATAGCCTTTGCCGTAGGAAACCTCAGAGAACAGATAAGCAGCGAATGTCGCATGCCATACAGACAGACTGATGTGGTGCACGCCCGGTTCTAGCCACACTACACACTTGGTCAAATTGGAACCTGGTTTCGATGTAAATTATACATTGGTCAGTTCGATTAGCCGTACCATCTCATATGGTTGGTGTTCATCTAGCTAGATAGAAAGTAGATTGTCTTCCTGTGTCTTTATATTTAACACAGTTAAAACAGTTGTTTAACTCAAATTAGATGATATTGTGTGATCGAGGTTTCTTTCAGTCAAGTAACTAAATAACTACATCCCCACCACTAACGCTTTGGAGAAAATAGAATATATATATATATATATATATATATATATATATATATATATATATATATATATATATATATATATATATATATATAATAAATATATTAACCTGTGTCTCTCTTCCCCACCCCCACCCCATGGAAATGTATTGTCACCCCTCAAAAGTTCCAAGTGCATACATCCCTCCCCCCACCCCCCCCCCCCCCCCTCCCACGGAGAAAAATGTCTGGAAAAAATAAAGTACTTAGTAATGAGTTTGTGGTCTGTATTCTTCCAGGCAAGTTGATCACCTTAACATCTTTAACTTAACTCTGCATTGTAAACAATAAGTACTATATACGTTATTAAAGTATTAAACAAGAGCAGGCATATATTTGTCAGTGTATAATTTATTTAGCATACCTGGTACCTCAGTACACGCCGGTGCTTGATAAACGGATCCACTGAACACAAGAAACAAACCGGCATTGGTTTCCATGACAACGAGAAGGTTAGCACCAGGAGCAACCACGTCAAAATCGTAACGGTTCCTCCACAAAGACGTTGGTAGCAGTGACGTCATACACGCGCCAGGGTCTCTGGAGTTTGTTTTCGTGACGTAAAACGGATGGTACGCGTCACTTTCTACGTAGGAGGTCTGACTGTATTGGATGACGACAAACTCCCCAGCATTGGATAGCTGGTGGGTCATCAGTGATGAGCCGTGCACCTGTAGATTGGTTACACACACACACACACACACACATATATATATATATATTTATATATATATATATATATATATATATATATATATATATATATATATATATATATATATATATATATATATATATATATATATATATATATAT
>NW_026731826.1:740000-758964 GCF_028476545.2 Physella acuta
GAATGAAGTTTTTTTGTTACCCTCCATGGTCGGTCTACGACGTCACATAATATTAAGGGGATCGTTCGTCAATTTATTTATATATATATATATATATATATCTCATATAAGGAGAATTTCACTCAAGATCATCTTTTAGCCCTCGTCGAGGGCTTTGAGTCTGACCAACAGTTTTTCCATACGGCCTAGTCATCTATAGTAGTGTATGCAAAAACTTAGCATGATGTACAGACATTAAGTAACCTAAAAATTGTGTTAAAATTTCCCTGTTTTTCCCATAAAATACAAAGATTATATAGGGAAATACAACTGGTCAGTTTTGACCGCTTTACGAAGTTTTCCCAGATATGCCGAGTTTTTTGTGAAACTCCTAGGTGTTCTTCTACCACCTCACAAAATATCAAGGGGGGTCGTCGGAGGAAATTTTTTTTCGTAATAGAGCTCATATAAAGAGAATTTCACTCGCGGTCACTTTTTAGCCCTCGTCGAGGGCTTTGAGTGTAACCGACAGTTTTCCCTAAAGGTCAAGCCATTGACCTAGGAGCATGCAAAAATTTAGCCAGATATACTGAGCTTAAGTACCCTAAAGTCTGCGTTGAAATGACCCTCTGTTTTTCCCATAAAATACAAAGATTATATAGGGAAATACAACTGGTCAGTTTTGACCCCTTTACGAAGTTTTCCCAGATATGCCGAGTTTTTTGTGACACCCCAAGGCGTTCTCCTACCACCTCACAAAATATCAAGGGGGGTCGTCGGAGGAAATTTTTTTTCGTAATAGAGCTCATATAAAGAGAATTTCACTCGCGGTCACTTTTTAGCCCTCGTCGAGGGCTTTGAGTGAGACCAACAGGTCTGTCCTACGGTCAAGCCATTTTCCTATAAACATGCCAAAAATTAGCCAGATGTAAAGAGGGTAAGTGCCCTAAAATCCGTTTTGAAATGACCCTCCGTTTTTCCCATAAAATACAAAGATTATATAGGGAAATACGACTGGTCAGTTTTGACCCATTTCCCGATTTTTCCCGGACATGGCGAGTTTTTTGTGACACCCCAAGGCGTTCTCCTACCACCTCACAAAATATCAAGGGGGGTCGTCGGAGGAAATTTTTTTTCGTAATAGAGCTCATATAAAGAGAATTTCACTCGCGGTCACTTTTTTGCCCTCGTCGAGGGCTTTGAGTAAGACCGACAGGTCTGCCCTACGGTCAAGCCATTTACCTATGAACATGCCAAAACTGAGCCAGATATACTGAGCTTAAGTACCCTAAAGTCTGCGTTGAAATGACCCTCTGTTTTTCCCATAAAATACAAAGATTATATAGGGAAATACGACTGGTCAGTTTTGACCCATTTCCCGATTTTTCCCGGACATGGCGAGTTTTTTGTGACACCCCAAGATGTTCTCCTACCACCTCACAAAATTTCAAGGGGGGTCGTCGGAGGAAATTTTTTTTCGTAATAGAGCTCATAAAAAGAGAATTTCACTCGCGGTCACTTTTTAGCCCTCGTCGAGTGCTTTGAGTCAAACCGACAGGTCCGCCCTACGGCCAAGCCAATTACCTATAAGCATGCCAAAACTTAGCCAGATGTAAATAGGGTAAGTGCCCTAAAATCCGTTTTGAAATGACCCTCTGTTTTCCCCATAAAATACAAAGATTATATAGGGAAATACGACTGGTCAGTTTTGACCAATTTCCCGATTTTTCCCGGACATGGCGAGTTTTTTGTGACACCCCAAGGTGTTCTCCTACCACCTCACAAAATTTCAAGGGGGGTCGTCGGAGGAAATTTTTTTTCGTAATATAGCCCATATAAGGCGCCGGTCAGTCGAGGTCAGTTTTGACCCCTTCTCCGTAGACTTTTCGGCCAACCGTCACCGGCCTTCGTGTTCTATTGCCCGAAGGCACCATCGTGCCAAATTTGACGCGCCTGCGGCGCCGGGAAGTGCCCTATCGGGCACTTGACCACTTTGCTTTATATATATAGATGACCTTAGTGCTAAAAGTTCTTAAGTCTGAAAAATAACTTTTCGAGATTAATGTATTTGAAAATGTAATTTGGCTATAACGTTGTTATTTTATTTCTTTATTTGAAAGAGGCACTTAAATACGTCACTATTATTATCTATACATAAGATATAAAAGTTATACTAAACGATTAACTTAAGGGCCATAGCTGGTATAATTGTTTCAAAAATATGACGTCAGTACTTTTGGCAATAGGTTCTTCAATTATCCCTATTTTTACGGAGTTCGTCGAGCAAGCTAGCCACCAAATGTAACAATCCAGCCCTCTCAAATCTACTCGACAACCAAACACACTTCTTCTCACCGTAAACATTGATGACAGCACTGCTGTTTGTAATGATGGCCATCCTGTTGACCGATAGCAGCGTCCTTCCAGTCAGCGTAAAGTTGATGTGTACATTTGCTTCAGAAATCCACAAACTATTTGCTTCAGGCATGAACCAGATAGCTAGGTCTACAAACTGATCAAGTAAAAATGTTGATATTTGATGTGATTCCTGGTTTACATGTGGCAAAGTGTAGAGAATACTTCTTGGAGAGAGATGAGGTGTGTATATGTGTGTACAAAATATAATGAATATGTGTGTATGTGTGTATGAGCTCGTGCGTGCGTGTGTGTAGAGAGAGATTATTACTAGATTGTTTGAATACGTCATACAAGCATACACATACACATGCACATGCAAATGCATATGCACATGCACTTACGCGTACGCATACACGTACGCATACGCATACGCATACGCATACGCATACGCATACGCATACGCATACGCATACGCATACGCATACGCATACGCATACGCATACGCATACGCATACGCATACGCATACGCATACATATACATATACACATACATATACACATACTCATACTCGTACTCATACACACACACACACATATATATATATATATATATATATATATATATATATATATATATATACTAGCTGCATCCCGTGCTCCGCCACGGTAAATCTTTTTTAAATGTACCAACAGAACAAAACTAAACACAACACAAACGAACGCAAAAAAAAAACAAAAAAAAAAACGAACAAACAAACACAACACTCATAACATAAACACAATTTAAATGCAATCATAAAGGCATATTGCTCACAGTCTAGCCCGTAGCGCCAAATCGCGCCCTTTCCGGTGATTTGCACCCCCCTCAAACTTTCGATTTGCACCCCTTCCCCCCCCCCCCCCGCCGTAAAACTTTCGATTTCCACCACCACCCCCCTCGCAAATTTTTTCCAACCCACTTTGGCGCCCCCTAAGGTCGGCACCCGGGGACATATGCCCCCCCCCCCTCGCTACGCCTCTCCTATAAAACCCGAAAGATAGAATAATAATTAGAAAACAGTATAAATAATAGGCAGTATCTATAATATATACAATATTTCACTTTATCCATTCACGCAATTTATTTCCAGCACTTTAAATTTTAAAAATTTACAATAGAGTTTCATAACTAAAACCATTGCGCACCTAATGAACGTGATGACGCGTCTTTAATAGTGCTGAATAGTTGATTAAAAATTATAAGTAATAAACAGTAGGGCCTACATTCAGTGAATAAAATAAATAAAAGATTGCCTTTTATCAATCCATGCTAATTATAATTTTCTAACAATAATTTCCTCTTACACATCCGAATAATTTGCATTCACATTTTGCTAATTATATTATTGCAACACTAATTCCTTCTATGACGAACGTATATTTGCATTCACATTTTTTATTAGCGTGAGTTTAAATGTATTTTTAAATTACCTCCTTTGTCAAAATTAGAAAAGAGTTAAATTAATTTGATTTTTCTACCGTACTGTTATTATGTTATTAAAATGTATCCACTTTTTCTAGGAATATAAACGAAAATGATATTTGACATTGATCCTTTTAATATGTTTTAGCAATGTGCGTGTATTTAATATTTTCTTTAAGTTATGCAAAAGAGTAAACACAGTGGCAATTATAAAATAGCTCTATGCCGCTATATAAACAAACCCTACTCTAATACTTATAATAAGACACTGCGGTGCACTGAAAAGCACAGCATGGTGCGAATGTTTACTTTTATGGTTCCAAAATCTATAGCGATGACGGAAGGAAGGAAGGAAGGAAGGAAGGAAGGACTGACACACTACTTGCCCGATTATATTATAGATATACATATTCATATATATTTTTATTTATATATATATATATATATATATATATATATATATATATATATATATATATATATATATATATATATTGTATGCAGACTATGTATTCATGCATGGGTTTTTCCGACTGAAGAAAATGATAAACATCGATATTTTTGCATGATTATAATACTTCCCACGTCACTCCGCATACGAGACAGATCAAATGCAACAGTATTTGTATAAAAATAGTAAATAGGTGAAAACAGCTGAATACCTTGTACAAAATTACGAGCTACCCCATTTGCGTTAGTGTTATAAATGATAAATAAGTTGATATATTAAATTTATTTCCTTTTTCAGTTTTAATAGGCAGGCAGAGGATTCAAGTTAAGTAACGCTTTTAAAAAATAGTTCGTACTAAGAAGATTTGAAGAATATTTTGATTTGTTCTCCAGGAGGGGATTTTTCATTATTTCCCTTTAATATGGGAAGCAACTTAAATAAAATACACTGATTAAACAAAAGAATATAAATTTACTACAAAAACATACAAAAATATGTAAATCTTATTTAGATAAATGCAAAATAACAAGTATAATTTTACTTGAGCGAATATTGGATAAATGTTTGTTTTTATTTTTGTGATGAAAAATGTATTTAAAATTTGTGTTAAACCATAAGCGATAATGTTTTCTTTTCTTGTTTAATTGCCTCTAAAATTGCATTTAACTCAATAAACATCTGTACACGATGATCTACTGTCCAAAAGCAAATTTCCCTTTGATTATTATATATGCAATTGATGTTCATTGTTCATGTCTTTGATGCTATGTAAAATCTATCAAATATATTATTATTACTGGAAAAAAAAAATATATAAATAGGGACATTTAAAAAAAAAAAAAAAAAAAAAAAAAAAAAAAAATTATAACTTAAATGGATTATGCCATTTTATTTTTTTCCCTTTGATAATTATATTGCTATTGATCTTCTTTGTTCATGTCTTTGATGCTGTGTAAAATCTATCAAATATATTATTATTACTGATTTAAATGTTTAAAACAATTGAATTAATTAAAAAAAAAATCTACCCCCTCCTCTCTCCCCTTCTATCCACTTTACCCTCAGACATGATAACCCCACAATCCCTTTAACTGTTCCAACGACCCCACCACCCACCGCAACATCAATATCCAGAACTTATTTAAAGTTCTAAATCTTGTCTCTTTCCCCTCATCTTTCACATAGCAACCTTTTGAAAACTCAATGCGACCACTACAACACCCTTTCAACTAGTCAACTTAAGTTGTTTCCCTACATAGAAAATGCTTCACTGTCTCATTGACCCTCTCTGAAAAATTTCCTTTCCTCTCCCCACCCAGACTTCTGACACTTTCATTTGACCTTCACCCCTTTTACTGTCATCCTTTGCAATTTGTTTTTTTATAATCAAATACATGACATCATGTAAATATTCATTATGTACATTTGCAAAACCTTTCATTTTCATTTGATGTTCAAAATTATGTTAAAAAACTTGATGATGATGTACTTGTTTTAATTGCAAATAAAAGTATTTAAAAAAAAAAAAAAAAAAAAAAAAAAAAAAAAAAAAAAGCAAATTTCATATGCGAATATTGTGTAAACAAAATAATCAATGTTATTTGATTGCGATTATTGTGTAAACAAAATAACCAATGTTATTTGATGCTTAACTATAATCAATAATGTATTCGGCGATAGTTTAAAATTTTCTTTTCAAACAAGATTTATGCAACAAATGTTCAGGACGGCTGTTCTATATTCTAGATATGTCTTAATTTCCCCATCCATATTCTACACATTAAATGTACATTTCAAAAAACAAATAATGCTATCAAATCTATTACATATCCAATGTTTGAAATATCGTGTACATCATAGTTCAAATTAAGTATCATAAAGTTCAAATTATGAAAATATCAAAGTAGATGATTTTGGATTTAACCAGTATAAATCGATGGGAACTATTGTAAGAGCAAAGAGAAATATTACTTTAAATCGTCAGTAGTTCTCTTGCACCAATTATGAAAATTGTTCTTCTTGAGCCTTGTTACCCTTCATTCTTTTAAAAAGAAATTCACGCCCTCCCCACGTTTCAGCAATCATATATACAGTGTTTCTTCCAGACTTTTTTCTCCGGGGGGGGGGGCACTTGAAATTTTCGGGGGGGCGGTAGACTTTCTTCGGGGGGGCGGACACTGTTAAAAGTATATACTTTCTATATAAATTATATAAATTTCATTTCGTTCGGGGGGGCGGTAAAAAATTTTTAAAGAGATGCCTGGAAGAAACTCTGCATATATATATATATATATATATATATATATATATATATATATATATATATATATATATATATATATATATATATATATATATATATATATATACATATATATATACATGAATCTTAAATCATAGAAACTAAATTTAAAGACATATTAGAAGCTCGAAGTTAAATTTCCTTCTCAAGTTTTTACCCTGTTAACACGAAACAGGTAAGACAGAGAAGCGAAGTTAACTAAAAGTCTATACAAATAGCAATGAAAACATCATCTAACTCACCTGTGAGTAGTTTAAATTGATGCCAGTTCCATTGTTTGTATTTTCACACAGCTGATTGTAACACATGCTAAACAATGTCTTGTTCGTTTGTCCGCTGTTAATAAAATATATTTTTTAAATCTATGGAAATAGTAAACACGATTTCATTTTGATATTGACAGTTTAAACTTGAGCCTAATACCTGATGGATAAGAAATCATCGTTTATTTTTTAATTCATGCTAAACAATGTAAACATGGTTGCCATTTGCTTAGGATTCTGTTTGCAAGGGTCTGAATGCGTCTTAAATAATGCTTTTATTAATTGAAACAAAGCATCACATTACGCTATTGGCAACTCAAATAAATTTTTACTTCACTTCCTATTCGGCTTCCGTTCATTTTCTTCAAACTTTAAATTAGATATCTCATCATTAAATAATTAATATTATTAAACGTAATATTAGTTATAATATATATATATATATATATATATATATATATATATATATATATATATATATATATATATATATAACTTAGTAGGCATCTATATAACCAGTTCAAATACACAAAAAGGGTTTATTTTTAATTAGATTTAATTGACATATTAAATGGTATTTTTGAGACTTCCACAAAATTTTTTTTTAAAGGTGGCTTCTGTTACCATGGCAACCATATTTTCAAAAGAGTCTGAACATGTTCCCTAAAGTACCCAATTTAGGTACATGCAAATATTTTTAAAAGACTTATTAATTAAAAAGTGTTTTTTTTCTAGAGCTTGCCTATGACACCTTCAGAAATGTTGTGGTTTTTAGCGCCATTTCCATACGGACAAATGCGATTATTAACTCGTTCTGGATGGATGTGTGTCCGATGTGTGTCCGCAGCTTTAAGTCGTATCTCCTCCTCAACGAAGCAATATCGAGGACTAGTTCCAAAGCAAATATGTTAAGCGATTTCCGAGGATGATTGTGGGCCAAAAAAATTCCCGGAATTCCTTCCTGGATTTCCCGGAAAAGCCAAAAAAACTCGAAAAAATGCAGTTTTTGCCCATATCTCGGCAACCAGACTACTTAGCGACTTGAAACATTTACCAATCGATTTCTGCCATAATTTAGAACAATATTGCCGAAAAAAGTTTTCAAAAATATCCTTTTGTTCGGTCACAAAAAATTAATTAAGGAAATTGCGCTTAAATTGTCACTAGACTTTTTATTAACTTGTTTTTTTTTAATTAAAAATTAAAATTTCCTAAATAAATAAATAGCATGTCTTACTGCTTAATCTTGCGAGTTGATAAAATGGTAAAGTAATGTAGAAACTTCTTACAAGTGTGAGTTGTACGCAATGGTGTAGTAATTCTTACTGGAACCCCCAATCTCCGAACGGTTAGTGGTCGGCGCCGACTCTGACCACAGAAAAACAGTGAAGTTGGAACTAGTTTTGATACGGTACTGGAAGTAGGTCACATCCTGTAGCTTGACGCCGTAGTCCTCCAAATAAATGACCGTGCCTGCTTGTAAGAAAATTTGCTTATCTGTGGAATAAGAATTTTTACATTGACTATACAGTGGCGTAGCGAGGTCGGGTGTCACCCGGTGCGGCACTTAATGGTGTCACCCCCCAGTAGCGACCTTTCCCAGGGACAAACTTTCAATTTTCGATTTGCACACCCCCCCCCCCCGTCACAATTATCTCTATATATTTTGCTATTTTTTGCCTTGGTGTCACCCCCCTAAATGGTGTCACCCGGTGCGATCCGCACCCCCTCACTACGCCTCTGTGACAATATATAAATATATATATATATATATATATCAATAGTTAGTAAAGTTCTCTTTCAATGGTCTATGGGGCAAGTGTTCATTTGTTTCAGTGACATATTAAGGGATATTGTGGTCAGCACAATGCCCAGTCGCTTTACTTTCCCTAACGTTAGTTAGGTACCCATCAGAGCTGGGTGGGCTAAAGGACTTTCTATTGACTTGTAGCCGGATTCAAACTCGAGACTTTCTGGTTAGCAGTCTAGCTATCTGCCGCTAATTGGGGACCTATGTATTTCACCATATTAAACATAACGGACCAAAATTGTTTGTAAGACCGTTGTTATGGCCGTTCTTTATATTCCACTAACTTGATGAATAAATATTCAAACGTCTAGCTAAGTGAAAGTTAAGAACACCACAAGATTTAATACTCTTCATATTACTCGCTCTTTTCCATTCTTCCCTCCTACCCATACAAGAATATTAAAAAAAAATTCCTAACCTAACCCTGGTCCAAGTTATAGGCAATGTTAAATCAAATTATCGATCTACAACTGTGCAAAGAGAATGTACAAGTTCCAATCGGTGAAACTTGAAACAACAATACAAATTTCAAACGGCGACATCCAACACCAACAATAAGATTGCCACGACGCGTCCGCTGACGAATAATTTATTAATGCTATAAGCCAACAACGTTTTGTATATCTTCAGGATCGGGAAATTTTTGTATCCGTCAAGTTTCTTTTGTTACTTTAATCAAATATGCTGATCGGTAGAATAGATAGATCACCCTTTCACGATTACAAAGATATCGGCGTCTGTAGTATATATATATATATATATATATATATATATATATATATATATATATATATATATATATAGATATAGATATATATATATATGTATATATATATATATATGTGTGTGTGTGTGAGAGAGAGAGAGAGAGTGTGTGTGTTTGTGTGTGTGTGTGTTTGTTAAGACTATCAATGTAATACTTACTTAGCAGTTTTTCAAATGTGTTTCTAAAGAAGAAGTATGTTTGCAGAATAGCAACTTCTGCAATTGTCGAGTTTTCAGATTTGCAAAGAGCCTGCAAGCACATATAAAATTGACATACTTATTTAAAACGTAATATTCAATGATATTCACCAATGGTAGGAGTTTTTATTTGCTAACACGGAGCCTGGAAAGTGAGCTTAATGTAAACATAAAATTAGTAAAATACAGAAACATATGATATTTATAGATAATATAATATGTTAATATTGATGATAAATGAAAACCTTTTCTAATAATAAGTTCATAAAAATGTAAAAGTTCCCATTTCGAACCCGAGTGAGAGTGAAGTAGAGTTCACCTGTATCTGTGACCTCGGCATATGAAGGGATAATGTGGTCAGCTGTGTGCCATAACTACTTTACTTTCGCTAACGTAAGTTAGGTACCCATCAGAGCTGGGTGGATACAGGACGCTCTACTGATTTGAACATGATTGTAGCTTGAGACTTTTTGGTTATCAGTCTAGCGCTCTAAAACTAGGCCATGCCGTCCCACAAATAAATTCATAGATGCAGAAATAGTTTGAAAATAAATATAAAATTTATTTTGAGGCAAAAACAGTATTATGGTTTGTCGCTCATTCAATCTTTTCTTATTTCTTAAAACTAGGAAAATGTAACATTATATTCTGGTATAGGGTCCACAGTGAACGCAGGACGATTCAAAAAATATACCCTTGGGGTATGCTACAAAGAAGGGACTAAAGCCAGATTCATTGCGACCCATTCAAGCGCCCGGGAGAACCATTAAAGAAATTTTAAGCAAGATGAATGATATAACACACAATTTGTTTGATAGTGTACTGCTACAATGTACTTACCACAGATTTATCAAAGTGTAGATAAATTTGGTGAAGCTTGTAGCACATTCTATAAGAAAACGTGCCGCCGTTTAAAACACCCTCACATGGATTCCCTATGGCTGTGGATGTTAGCATGTATTGTAGTGGGTTTTTTTTTTAATTTCGAATTTAGTTTGAATTAATAGTTTATTGGGGGAAAAATATCTAACGATACAAATAAAAAACAGACATAATAATGTATGCGCAGGCAATAAACCGTGACCCCCACCCCCCGAACGAAATGAAATGTATATAGAAAAAAAGCGTGACGTCATTTATGGATGACCCCCTTAGGTATATGTATTTTTGTACTTATAAACATATTTTCATTAGACTTACGTGCTTCACAGATGAACTTTTTCTTAGAACTGCAGCTATCCCAGGTAACGTATGGAAACAACAGACTAAGACATTGGTTTGTGTACACAGGCGTTGAGAATGTAGGGCTGATCGTGTCGTTATTGGATGCCCACACTGGAGTTACCCAGGATCTAGTTGTTGTTGAACTTAAGAGGACATTTCCACCCAGCCACCAGTCTGTGAATAAGTTGAAACGGTTTTATTTTCTGGCTAAAACATGGTGCTATGTTCTGGAGTTTTTAGTTCAGCATCCAAAAGTCAAATGTAATTTTTTAATTAATTAATTAATTTTAATTAATTTTTTTTATTTAATTTGTTACAACAGCTAGTTACGTAGTATTGCTGTGTTGTTGTTTTTTTGTTGTTTTGTTTTTTTTTTTGTTTTTTTTAAAACTTACTTGATTTTTTTATGAATTCGAGAGAATAAAATTTAAGTAAATATAGAAGAACAACTATCTTATTTTTTGTGAAATCGTTTTGCAATATATTTCACGTAATTGGCAATTTTAATTATTTAATTGTTTTACGGTGTGTATTGTATATTTGAATGGATGCAATCTCTATTCATATTTATCTAAACACAACTAGGTTAGGATATAGTATTTAAAATGCTTTCGTGTGGACCCTTTAATTAAGTTACAATAGTTCAAGTATTTTGATGTTGCCTAGATATTGTATTGTACTAGAGGTGATTGATTTTTTCTACATGCTCTCACCTGCCCATGACGAGTCGACAGCTTTCTCCAGGAGATTGAGTCTTTCTGCCGTTCTTGGTTCAGCTAGCCGACCCACGGGTATGTCCTGCCTACATAGTGCCTATATTTATAATAGTGAGGGGGGGAGGGGGTTATGATGAAGGTAAGTATTAGGTGAGCCAAAATATTACGAAAAAAATCACATAATTGTGTTGTCACACGACGCGATCATTTCTTGAAAATGGTTGGATACTTTATAGAGAAATCAGACGGTTTTTTTTTCTTTACTTTTAGGTGCCTTATTCCTTTGAAGTCACCCCCCCCCCCCTCTGAGCAAAGGGCTACAGCTACAACTCTCCACAGTACAACTCTCTCTACTTGAGCCAACTTAAGCCCAGCAGTCATTTCTTTTTCTTCTTTTTTCTTAAGGATTGTTTTGGTCGGCCTTCTTTTCTTTTTCCCTACGGGCTACAGTACAACTTTAAGTGTAAACTCTCTGATAAAGTCAGGATGAGTAAATGTTGTTGGGTTGGGGGTAGGGTGTGGGTCTGACTTGCAATGTTTCTTTCTGACATCTCTTGGGGTAGGGGCGAGAGGGCGGTGCTCCCCGAAGCACGCCTACATCCCTCCCCCAAATCCCCCCCCCCTGAAATAGTATATATATATATATATATATATATATATATATATATATATATATATATATATATATATATATATATATATATATATATATATATATATATATATATATATATATATATATACTCTTACCCGTGTCAGCCCTCTCCCTCCACCTCCCTCCTCATCACCCACACCCCTGGAAAAAAGTCTGAAAGAAACACTGCGGCCTTAGAGCTAGAAACCGCAAACAGTAAAACTAAAAACTGAATACATGACTACTACATAAAAGAACCCAGAGAACTATTGTCTTAAAAAGTGAACCACTTGAGCCAAGGAATAAACAGGAAACTAGATAGAAAAACGTGGGGGAAAGACTTAAATCGATTTTTCTTTCAATCGGAAGAATAATAGGTAAAATCAAAATGACTTTTATTGAATATTTTATCTCCGGCAACTTGTTGCAGCATATTTCTTTTGATCATCGACGATTACTATATTAGATTCGTTTTGAAGAAATTAAACTCATGATGTTTGCAAACTACAACTTAAGTTAATATTTTTGGTAAACTGTTCATCGACATTTTAACGATGCCTATATTAAAGTAGGCTATAAGAAATTCAATTTAGCAAACATAACATAGTAAACTTATGTACGTAACTACTAGAAAACTGGTTTTCAAACTCAACCAGAAATATGTTATTGTAAATGTATTTAGTTGTCTTCACCCTTCCTGACTGGGGACATTTTGCTGAGGGCTATAGTGTCGTAAATCATTTAGTTAGGAGGCTATTGATTAGAGCAATATTGTCAAGATCCTTTTTTGTTGGGAGCAATACTGTCAAGAGCCCTATTATTGTAAGTTATATTCGACAGTCTTTGACGAGATCGATTTGTAAGGGTCGATGTCTGGTTTGTTTAGTCAAGTGTTTTTCTGACCTAAAATGTTTTGACAACCTATTTTAGAAAAAAAAAATTAAAACGTTAAGTCGAATCTTTGAAATGAGAGGGTGGGGGTAAGGTTGGGGGGGGGGAGGTTCAAATTAAACTATTTGCGCCAAAATATGTTGGAATAAAAGGATTGAAGTAAAGCTAGGGTTATTAAAAGTTAATATATCAATATTTTATTTTTTTTAAGTTCAGTTCTTTACATTTCTAAATATATATTTGTTATAGCGATGGCTGGTCTTGAAGGGGGTGGGTTGGGCGGGGGGTGGGGAGTATAGCTCACATCATCTTTTCCAGCTTGTGCTCAATGGCCTCGGTATAGAAGGAGACAGTATAGTCAGCACGATGCTCACGTGTAATGTTTCTCTAACATGAGTCAGGTACCCATCAAAGCTGGGTGGACTCAGAGACGTGCAACGGATTCCAGGCTAGCAGTCGTAAGCTATACTTTTAAAACACGCCATCCCTTACACACACACACACACACACACACACACACACACACATATATATATATATATATATATATATATATATATATATATATGTATATATATGTATATATGTATATATATGTATATATATATAGGTCTATTGAAATTGTCCCGTATTAAAATCAATGTAAGTCCAGTATTATAATCATTATTATTCAATTATTGTAATCATCATATGTCAAGTATCAATCATTACAATCTAATATATAAAGCTCAGTTCTGTGTGTAATGCATATGTTTGTCGTTGGTCTTGGATGAATTTAAGTGTTAGAAAATTATCGTGCGCATTTGTCTAAATTTATGAGCTAAAAAATTACTATTGAAAGTGTTGGGAAATAATTTTCATTTTTCAAATTATAGTAATAATTGTCGGCATGTTCATTAAACACAAGTTTTAAAAAAATATCATCTTTTACAAAAATTCTAATTATGTCTTTATTTAGTCCTATAGCACTTACTTCCCTTTGATAAATTAGGAAAACAAAATTACTTCCCTTTATAAAACCATTGCATTTTGTGGAAAATAATTTACTTTTTAATTACTTTGTTTTGGTGTTGGGAAAAAAAATAATTACATAATTAGCGGGGATTGATCAAGTGCAAATGTTGTAGGTATTTTACGGATAAGCTTGGAGTATTATAATTGTTCATCAAATTGAAACAGGCGCGTTCGTTTAAGTGAGTGTAAAAGACTATGAATAAGTTGGGGTACTATAGTCGTTCATTAAGCTAAAACAGGTGATTCCGCCCCGGGCGTTTATGTTCGCGTTAGTGTTTTCTTTGTGTTTAGGTGGGTTTGCGTTAGTGGTTGCGTTTTGATTTGGTTCGTTTTTGTTCTTTCTTTTTTCGTTTTTGTTTGTGTTTTTTTCTTTGGGTTTGTATTTGTGTTTTGGTTTGTTTTTGCGTTTGGATTTGGTTTGTTTTCGTTTGCTTTTTCGTTTTTTTTTTATTTTGTTGGTATTGGTGTTTGTGGTTGGGTTTGTTGTTAGGTTTTTGTTTTCGTTTGCTTTTTTGTTTGTTTTTTCTTTGTGTTTGTATTGGTGTTTGTGGTTGTGGTTGGGTTTGTTGTTAGGTTTTTGTTTTCGTTTGTATTTGTAATTGTGTTAGCGTTATGTTTGCGTTTTGTTGTTTTGGTTGGTTGTGGTTTGGGTGGGCAATGCCGGGTTTATGATGATTACTAAACACACAGGTAATGGTCTTTAACAGAAAGGTTTTTCACAGCAGCCAGAGCAGGGCCTGGCCGGGACGGCTAGTTTTATTATAATAATTCGAATGAACAGTAACACGTTCTGGTTTAACTGGCTGTAAACGTTTACCTGAGCGTCTGCCCAGCTGATAGGTGTGTCAAACAGCTTGTAGCAGTAGCCATCCAGGTAGATGTCTGTGTTCCAGAAGAAGCAAGGGTTGCCTGCCGTATCTACCAAGGTAAAGTATGAGTCACTCGGTGGGTTAAGCATCCAAATCAAGCAGTCACTCTAGCCCAGTAATAGCTTTCAATCCACCATATAAATCAACCTTAGTCTAGGCTAATAATACGTGACCATATTGACTATCTTGTACGATGCTTTACTTTATTATGGCGTAATAATTATTATCATTACCAGTGTTTCTTCCAGGCATCTCTTCGGGACCACCCCACTCCCCGAAGAGAGTTTACCGCCCCCCCCCCCTGCCCCCGAAGAGAGTCTACCCCCCCCCCCCCCCTCACAAACGAAATGGAATTTATATAGAAAATATACAGTTTTAATAGTTCCCCATTCCCCCCCCCCCCCAAAAAAAATAATAATAATTCAAGTGCCGCCTACCACCCCCCCCCCCCCACCGGAGAAAAAAGTCACAATTTGCACTACTTAAATTATAAGTTCGCCTTTCATACTTTAAGATCCATGGGGCAGATGTTCTTTAACCTCGGAAAACGAAGAGATTGCTTGGTCAGCACTATGCCTAAATGCTGTTACTTCCCCAAGGTTAGTAGGGTACCCAACAGAGCTGGGTGGACCTAGGGACATCCAGCAGTCCAGGAAATTACCCCTCCCCCAAGCTCAAGAATCCTGACTCTAGAACTATATATAACTTTGAGAAAAAGCATAAACAAAAGCATTTACCTAAAACTAAACGTAAGGGGCGGGGAGTAATGCCCTGTTACCCCTCCCGACAACCAATAAGGTAACATAATTGTTTCTGATCTCATTTTTCGCGGACCTTCTCTTTACCATATTTTATTCTTTACTTTATGAGCAGATTTTTTCCTCTGATGATAAAGTGAGAGAGCACGCAGTCACGGACCTTAAAGTAATAGTTCGATATACGTACAATCAGTCGGGGCGGGAGGGGCTGGAAATAAGGACCGTACCAGGTGATATTATCCAAGAGTGTGATACCAACACGAAAGAAAGCTAATATAATGAGAAATGCTGCGTTCTCCATTTCAAATTTCAGGTTTTTTAAAATTATATGAAACTTTTGGTTTGGCAAATGTGACACCATCTGAGGTAGGAGTTAAACCGAATTGCCATTATGTTTTGTATATCATGCATGTAGTCGTTGTCTTAAGGGAGATGGGAGTTGTGACACCCTGGGTCACCCGACCTAGTGACGCCACTCTCTCCGATTGATAGGCGGAGGGGGGGGGTGGAGAAATGTACATATTATCAATGTGAAAAGACTATATAGTTGCGCAAGAAAAATCAATAGCCCTTCTAAGTAAATACAATGAAGGCTTAGATAAAGAAGGCAATTACTAAATCATTAATCGTATCCACGCGCAGGCTAGAAGCATAATAAAACCATCAAATTTTTAATGATTTTTTTTAAGTTTTACGATCTTGTGTGTATTAATTAAGTGACATGATTCATCTGTTACTCGCGTGTTATAGGTTGATTTAAATTCCAGAGGTAATTCCCGAACGCGACTAAGCAACACACGATACATTGTGGGCCATTGAGCCTATTCCAATAACCGAAATAAGTAGGGAATTTATGTCTACGAGCCGGCCCGCGGCATAACATACGCCGCTATTTAGTTGTTTCTAATTTTCAATAATTCATAATTTGTGAATTCGACAGTACCAACGCTGACACTGAAAATATTTCTTTAAAACACTATAAGTAGCTCGTTAAGGACCATAACCCCCCCCCCCTCCTTCCTTCCCTCCCCCCCCCCTCCTCTCCCCCCCCCCCCCCCCCCCCCTACGTTTAAAATCGTTGGCTCTGCTTGTAAACATTTAGAGTGAACACAGCTCACTAAAACCATGTAGGGGTGGGGAGGTAGGGAGAGCGTTTGCAGCTTGTTTTCTAACGGCTCGAAGAAGAGAATTATATATATAGATTATACACCATCTTAAAGAAGTCTGTTGGTTGTTTATTGTTGTTTGGTTGTTGTTGTTTTTTGTGTTTTTTTTTTTGTTGTTGTTCTTTTTACTGTAAAACTTGATAAATATAGTAACAAACATGAAATAAACATCCAGTTGATGCAATATAAAGACGTCGCTTATAGTTATATGTGAGCAGAGGTCTCTGTTTTATGTTTCTTGGATTGATAGGAAAATATTGACCGAAATTTCTACGAAACTAAACAGACGCAATAAGCTCATCTGGCGTTGTTTAAGAATAAATTAATACAATTTTATATCAAGGTACTTGAACACTACTCACAACTCACACTGGATACATCACTCTGTCAGAGGCGTCGGCGAACCGCATCGTGACACCATTTCGGGGGGGGGGGGTGACACCAACACAAAAAATACAAGATACATAGCATATTTTTTTTTGCCAATTGAATGATTGTTTAATTAGAGTTAAAAACTGTTTTAGTAAATAATGACAATCACAACAAGGGGGGAGGGTGACACTATGAAGTTACCTGCTAATTATAGATAAAACAATGCTACATCCAGGTGTATTAACATCATTAGATTAAATGTGAACATTTTAAATCTTTTACTGGGGGGGGGGGGGGGGAGGGGGTGAAACCAACTACAAAATTTACAGCCAAAAAAAAAGGGGGGGGGGGGGTTATATCATTAGGTGCCGCACTGGTGGGTGACACCCGACCTAGCGACGCCACTGCACTCTGCTATTTAATGGGATACTGTACTCTGCTGATTATTTAATGTTAATTATAATACAATCTACGTACTACCGCCTCCGCTGTTTTTTTTAAATAAAAAACTGCAATCCATAGGCTGGAAATAAATTATGTTACCTAGTATAATAGAAGACAGATACAAAACCATAGCCCGGTATCTTCCTGATGCCGTGGTTGCGGTCTGCACCGTGTCACGCCATTTAGTTGGTGACACCAAATCGATTTTTTTTTCAAATTTACCGTCATAAAAAGGATTTATCAAATTGAAAATAATGAAAATATAAAAAATAGTAGGTGAGAATAGTGATACCAAAGCGAAAAAGAAAAATAGTTGGATAGTGTGGGGTGAGTGGGGAGGTGGTATACTCGGTTACCACACCGGGCGACACCCAACATTGTGACGCCCCTAGGATAGAGTAAACTATTATACTAAACAATACTTACGTGAAATCCAGATACTAGAAAAAAGCACAAATAAAACTGATGCCATTGTTATAGGTTGAAGAGATTCAGTTTCGAGCTCATTCAAACTATTTCACCTCTAATTAAATGTTATCCATTTTAATATCTAATTAAATTTTGTCCTTTTTAACTTCTAATTAATTGCTTGTTTTGTTTTTGGTTGTTTTTTTTTACGATTAACATTGCTGAATGCAGTGGAACTATATCTGACCATTACATAAAGATACAATCTACGATGAGTAGTTCACAAACTGCTGAACTCGTTGTGTTTAACTAGTTTACTAGATAGATAGGCCTAGATATACATTTTCTTTTAATAAAACTAAAACTGTTAATCAAGCTAAATATATTAATAAACTATAAACCGTTGTCTCACTACCACTATTTAAATTTGTCATTATAGTTCTATTATTTTTTTAGCATCATTTCCAACAGAATTAGGTAATCCGTTCAATTAGAAAACACGAACGATATCTTCACAGACTCATGAGCTTTTTGGAGTAATCACATTGTCACTTGGAGTAATCCCAGTGTTAGTGTCGTCTCCGCGCCTCCCGTCTCAATCTGTTGCAATCTATTCGAATCCAATCCAACTTAACTAAGCGCTGATTTATTCATATTTCAATATGATCGGAGGTTGATCACTCGCCGCAGCATTGCGCTAATTAAAGTAACTAACTTTAATTGATGCAAAGCGCAGTGGGCAGGGAATCGAATGTTGTTTTAAACATATATCGTTTTTTGTTGTTGTTGTTGTTCTTGTTGTTGTTGTTGGTACTGGACAATACGTAGCTGTGCACTAAGGCCATCGCTGAAGCATTGAATATGAAATCGGTTTAAATTG
>NW_026731827.1:0-30000 GCF_028476545.2 Physella acuta
TTAGTGGGTTGTGGGGTGTAGTGGGTGTAGTGGGTTGTGGGGTGTAGTGGTTGTGGGTGTAGTGGTGGGGTGTAGTGGGTGTGTGGGTGTAGGGTGTAGTGGGTTGTGGGTGTAGTGGGTGTAGTGGGTTGTGGGTGTAGTGGGTGTAGTGGGTTGTAGTGGGTTGTGGTGTAGTGGGTGTAGTGGGGTTGTAGGTGTAGTGGGTTGTGGGTGTAGTGGGTGTAGTGGGTTGTGGGGTGTAGTGGGTGTAGTGGGTTGTGGGGTGTAGTGGGTGTAGTGGGTTGTAGGTGTAGTGAGTTGGGTTGTAGTGGGTTGTGGGTGTAGTGGGTTGTGGGTGTAGTGGGTGTAGGTGTAGTGGGTGTAAGGGTGTAGTGGGTTGTAAGGTGTAGTGGGTTGTGTTGTCTGTTGTGGTTGTGGTTGTGGGAGGGGTGTGGTGAGGGGGTAGGTTAGGGTTGTAGGTTAGGTAGTCGGTTTTAGTGGGTGTATGGGAGGTGTGATGTAGTGGCGTGTAATGAGTTGTGCGTGAATTGCTGTAACAAAAGCCGAAGTGAAATCGTAAAGTTTCCATCACAATAGTATCTGTCTGGCTGTTCGTCTTTCTGTTCGTCTGTTTAACTGAAACACTACTGAATAATTCGTCCACTTAAGCTAAAAATAAATGTTATAATTAACACAAATCATTCATCTTAATTCAACAAAGATTATTAGACAAGGGAAGTAACCAAGTATTTATCTCTCTAAAGCTGCCGCCAACGGTAACGTACCTTGAACTCTACAACTTTTTGAAGGTCGAGTCGGAGGAGATGGACAAATTTTGACTTTTGTGGACGTGTGGACATTCTCAAATATGTAGTTAAAAAGAACATTCATTCAACCATCAATTGTAGTTAGTAGACAACTTGGTATATATCTCGGATATAACTCAGTATATATCTCGGTATATATCTCGGTATGTATCTCGGTTATAACTCGGTATATATCTCGGTATATATCTCGGTATATATCTCGGTATATATCTCGGTTATAACTCGGTATATAACTCGGTATATATCTCGGTATATATCTCGGTATATATCTCGGTATATATCTCGGTTATAACTCGGTATATATCTCGGTATATATCTCGGTATATATCTCGGTATATATCTCGGTATATATCTCTGTATATATCTCTGTATATATCTCGGTATATATCTCGGTATATATCTCGGAGGTGTGGTCAGTGTGTTAGAGGTACAGACATCAAACACAGAATAAAACTAGCCCAGCAGGCATTTGTCAATCTTAGAAATGTCTAAAAATCACCAAATATCTCTAAAAGTAAGTGTCGTCCACTCCAAAGTTAAAGCAATCCTGCTCTATGCATCTTGTAGAATAACAAAGAACAACAAAAAGAATCCAAACTTATAAATGGGTGCCTATAAAGTATATCATAAATAAAATGGCAAGACAAGGTAGATATCACAAAACTATGTGAGATGTGTGGACAGAAAGCAAGAAAGGACAAATCATTGAAAAGAAAAACGACGCAGAAACAGTGGCGGAACTAGAAAAAAAAGGCTCCCCCGCAAAGAAAAAATTAGGGCCCCCTATATATATATATATATATATATATATATATATATAATCTATATCCTAACTGAATAATTTAGTCTATTTCATTGCAATATATAACCATTCTGAGAGAACAAACCGGAAAAAACTTAGTCCAAACCAATCATGGGTATATAGTGAATTACACATATGATGGTCAAAAATATTTAATCGCGTTAGCTCGATTCGTGAATGGTTTCTCGCGTTATGTTTATTTTTTTTCATTTTTGGCTTTTATAATATCAATTTTGAAAACATTGATTTTTATATCTATACTATTGTATAGTACGTCTTATTTAAGTAACAATTCAGAGAATTAATTGCTTTTTAATATACATAGTACAAAACTATTTAAATGAGCTTCGTGGGCATCCCTATTTTAAAGAAGGGCAGTAAGTCATGGAAGTAGTGTGAATGTTTACCTACCTTTCAAACTATAGCTCTTGTAGATTTTAAATTATTAACAATCTCTGCTATAGTAGACCTGTTGTTTTTTTTTTTTTTTTACAAAACCACTTTCAAGATGCATGAAAAAGATAATTTTTGAAAAAAATGCATTGTTTTTTGGTCGGAACTGGTCCCCTAAACGTCCTGGCCCCCCCCCCCCCCCCCCCCCCCCCCCGCATTGCGGGGTCTGGCGGTATGGTAGTTCCGCCCCTGCGCAGAAAGACTGGAAAGGGTAGAAGAAACAGATGAAAAGAGAGTCAGGAGACCGTCAGGATGGAAATCTTTGATAAAAGCCTCAATGGAACGAAAAGGATCAGATTGAGTGAAGTACCAGTATAAGAGTAGAGCCATGTTCTGTTCTCAGAAAGAGCCAGGATAAGAGTAGAGTCATGTTCTGTTCTCAGAAAGAGCCAGGATAAGAGTAGAGCCATGTTCTGTTCTCAGAAAGAGCCAGGATAAGAGTAGAGCCATGGTCTGTTCTCAGAAAGAGCCAGGATAAGAGTAGAGTCATGTTCTGTTCTCAGAAAGAGCCAGGATAAGAGTAGAGCCATGTTCTGTTCTCAGAAAGAGCCAGGATAAGAGTAGAGCCATGGTCTGCTCTCAGAAAGAGCCAGGATAAGAGTAGAGCCATTGTCTGCTGTTAGAGGGACACCAAGGGCAAGAGAAGACGAGGGCTGCTTAAAGAAAACATTGTCAAGATGAATGGAGAAAACGTTGAAAGAGAGAGGCCGAACATTCCAACAGGCAGAGGGTATAGCTATAGACAGGACGAAATAGCACTCATACCGTGCCTTGTATGCCAAATAGACTTCATTGTCGGCTCCCGGTCATAAAACCCCTGGAAATAAAAAAAACCCGACATAAACCCCCTGGACATAAACCTCCCACGACATGAACCCCCTGGACACCCCCCCCCCTCGCGACATAAAACCCCTGGATAATTAACCTCCTACTGAGGGTTATATAAGGAGATAATAACGATGATGAGTACCAAGAAAAACTAAAGTAAATTAAATTAATGTTATTTTTTTAACGACTAACAAAATAGTTTCTACCTAAAAGCATGCTATTAGAAAGTCAAGGAGTGACCTTAGTTGTATGTGATCAAAGATTGGACACCGATACAAAAAGATGTGAGATTCACCGGCGGAAGCTTGGTTCATATATCATAAATATTTATTATGAAGTATGTAGATTGTAATTATTTTAAACTTACGATTAGTAGCATTTAATATTTCATCATTTTTTTTAAAATACCAATATTAAATTACCGTGAAATGGTAAGTTCATCTGACTTGCTGCCCTTAACTCATCGCAACAATAGTTATGTTTAGTTCAACCACCTTTACTGCCCACATTTATCAAGCTCATTACATAACAAAACTTAGGATCAAAACAGAAAGCCGACAATGTTCAAAGGCTGTCATTGACGCATAACGTCAACAACACAAAATATGTTCGGACATGCCTACTGAGGAGAGGCCGACCAGAGAATAGCCTACGGCAATATGTGCCTACATTTCTTTTATAATTAACTTTTCTACCGCGTATTTAACTAAATACGTAACAAAAGTTGAAATTGTTGTGTTAATTAGCTTAGAGTATTTTTACTTACAATTGTTATAAATCATAATGCTGTTAACGTCTATAAATAATTTATGCTATAAAAAAATACAACCCACAACAATAAACGTACACAATTTTACAATTCTTAACAAATAAATAAAAATATTTCTAAAAAGATTTTTGTGACTTTTTTCTGTGACTTTATTTCTGTGACTTTTTTTTCCGATAAAATTTTTCCACTGTAATTTTTGTTCTGTGACTTTTTTTCCTAGCAAAAACTGTGACTTTTTTACTGTGTTTTTTTTTCCTGTGACTTTTTTCCGTTCACCGATAGACACGCAGGTAAAAGTCACGTGTCACGATGCGGTCCAGTGAACTTGACCCAACAGTTTGTTTATCTCCGTGTTTTGGCACTCAGGTGGACATTGAGTCTAACCTTTTGATGTAGCCGCACTGTTCTAATGGCACTGATTTATTTACTTTTACCTTTACAGCAGGTGACCACGTGATGGAGGTTAGATGATGTAATAATTTTCTCAGTGTATGACACGAGCGTTTTGTTGACTTGCGGCCTTCTATGACATTTCTAAAGTACGAGCCGGCCCCCGGCATAACATACGCCGCTATTTAGTTGTTTCTAATTTTCAATAATTCATAATTTGTGAATTCGACAGTACCAACGCTGACACTGAAAATATTTCTTTAAAACACTATAAGTAGCTCGTTAAGGACCAAACCCCCCCCCCTTCCTTCCCTCCCCCCTCCTCCCCCCCCCCCCTACGTTTAAAATCGTTGGCTCTGCTTGTAAACATTTAGAGTGAACACAGCTCACTAAAACCATGTAGAGGTGGGGAGGTAGGGAGAGCGTTTGCAGCTTGTTTTCTAACGGTTCGAAGAAGAGAATTATATATATAGATATTTTGTTTGAAAGGACCAGCTTATCGTGATATGTCTATAGTATAGGACTACGTTTTTAATGCTTTTGAAGAGCGTGCGTTCCATACTTTATTGCTTGAAAATGTTTTTAACAATTAGAAAGTGTTATTAACACCATGTTTTCATGGTGGATGTATTGACAAAGAACATTTTAAATATTTTTTTCTGAATTTAGATTTTTGTATTCAACTAAATTTTAAAAGCAAAATAATCACCTAACAAGAATTTAAAGAATAAAACGCGCATTTACATCCGAGGATTTCTCCAAGTTACCAGATTTTTATTAACAGTTTATATTTTACGTTTTACTCTCAAACAGTGGGGTTTGGGGGGGGGGGGAGGGGGAGGAGGAGTGGCTTCGAACATTTGTTAAAATGTGTGACGTAGGTAGGGGAAGTTTTGAATGTGTGGCGTCACATTTTTGCATTTTTTGAAGTGCTGCAACAAACTTCATTGTAGACGTAATTTTGAAGGTTAAGTAATTTAATTTGTACCAAACATTGATCAATAAACTAAATGTTTTCCAAGCTCAGAACATATATCAAAGAAATCACACATTTAAAAACAATGAGTTGAAATGTTAATGCTGTAATAAACTGAGGTGTAGTGTCATGTTATGGGGTAGGCGGGGTGTGTCGTATTTTGGTGACGATGGGTTAAGATTAGAGTGAAGGAGTTGGGGGAAAGGGCATGGTGGGGGGGGGGGGGGGTTGGAAATCAATTATTTTAAAAAGAGAACATGATTTATGGCCAAACACATACATTTAAAGGTTGATTGCAATTAGATTTTATATTTTACAATTGTTCTGTAGAAATGGGATCAACAAGACCACAGTGAAACATATATCTGTTATATATATATATATTTATATATGATCTGTAGTTTAACCATTCCACTTAAATACACATACGATCTAACATAAAACATTAGTCGACTTGAAGAAAAAAATTCCCAACATAATATTTCCAAAATATAAGAAGAGCCAATCGTAGATCAGGTCTTACTCACGCTTGATCTAGTTGTGGACATAGGCGATGACGTCATCGGACCGTAACGAGCCCATTGTTCAGGTCGTGTTTGACACTACAGGGGGGCGGGTCTTAACGCTCAGAGATGTACAATATAAGACGTCACATCGGCTGCTCCAGGTCAATCTGCAGCTAGTTCTCAAGCTGACTTGGATAATTCTCACTAAACATATTTCCAAGTTAAAATTCCATCGCTTTGAAAGGTTATCATCTACCAATCTTGCCATGGATAACTCACGGCCTCTAAAGGAACCATTGGGTTATGAGTCTGATGGCTAAGACGCTGAAAACAATGAAAGTAAAGACACCTCGGGTCTCAATGCCTATAGAGTCAGACGAAACAAGTTGAATACCTAGGTAAGTTTAAATATTTTAAGATTCTTAATTTTCTCTTAGTGCTGTTTTAAAATTATATGTAATCACAATATTTGACTGGTCACTTTACTAGTCACACTGTACTACCATAGGACGATAATTATTAGTTCTTTGCTATTGCTCATTAGGTCCGAAATTGTAGCTTTACACTAGAATAAAATCGAAGCATGCCTTTCCAATACACGTATAACTGATCACTGCATCAAATTGAAGTATTGCAAAACATTTACAAACATAATGAAAACTGAGCATCAAATTGTTACTTATTCTACCAATTGGATTTGTTTATAAATCCAAATACTAATTCAATTCTAAAAATATAAGGTTTTGATAGAATATTGAATCATTAAAAAAAAATCTTAATTTTTAATATTTTATAAAGATGTGACACAATATTAAAGAATTGTATATTTTTTCTTCTAATTCTTAGGAGCGAGAAAGACGTAAAGGCATTGAGGAAGATATAAATAAGCTGAAAATGTTTTTGCCGAAAACCTTTGAAAGTGAAAACAGGGATGAAACTGTTCTGGATGTCCTAGAAACATCCACTCTTTTCCTTTCTAAACTCATGATGATGGTCAACCACTGTATAGCTCACCCAGAGTTGGCCATACAACCACACCAGATGGTCAAATCTCAAATGTACCAGCACCCCAGTTCTTCAACAACATATGGTCAAGTACACACGCAACCAACAATGAGTTTTCAAACCAAACCATCTGGAATACAATGCAGTAGCAAGACACCCCAAACTGTACAACCCAATGGCATGCTGACTTCGATGAAAACTTACGCCGTGCCGCAATCAACGTATGTCTCTAATAACAGTTTTAACCAAATGGGCTGTAAAGAAAACATATTTCCTCAAATGATGCCTCACTCGCCTATACCCAACAACAGTAGAGATATGATGGCTACAACCAGTTTGATGAAACCAAACAATACTCAACTTGCACAAAATGTTGGATTTCAAAATATACAACAGAGCAGCATCCTCCCAAAGGTCAACCGGCCAGTGGCTGTAGCAAAGAGATCAGTCAAACGATACGATACTTTAATAAAGCAGTTGAATGAACAAAACACAGCAACGCTGCAACAAACTGCAAATATCTCACTGGTCACTGGCAAAAAATCTAAAGATGTTCCTCTGTCTGATACAACGGTCTCTCAAACCTCTAACGTTTTACAAAGTGTTGACTTCCCTTTACATAACCAGACCGACGGGATAAAAACTCCAGTAAAAGACACTTTACGTGGCATCCAAAACCACAGACAAGTTCATAACTCTCAAGTAAAGCCTTCTTCTTCTACCAGCTGTTTACCACATGAATCATCTTTTGCTACCATTGCTCATAGACACGATGTAATGATGACCTGCAATGGAATAAAAACACCTAACAATTTATTTTCTTTTGATCTTACCAAAACACCACGTGACTCTCGAAGCGTTGCTGTCTCGAAAACACCATTTGATTCTGGTTTGTTAAATTTTGATGACCCGAAACCAACAGATGACTTTAGAATTGTTGAAGTCAGTAAAAATACTCGCAATACACCAAGTTTTGAATTTATTGAAACTCTCGATATTCCATTAAAATCAAACGTTCTAGATACACCCAGTAGGCCATATAGTTTGAATGTACCCCTTGAATCAAGCGATTCCAAATCTTGTGATGTAGTTAAATCTATCGATTCTAATGAATTTGGAGTTCAGGGATATACGATGGAAGACATAAAAAAACTGATGAGATCCGATTTTTTTTTTCATGTAACCAATATAATTTGCTGTTTTTATCTGAAAACAACAAAGCAGACCTTGTTATACATGATGGTTTTTGTATGATAATTTAGTATGTAAATCAATAAATAAATTGCAAATAAAGATACGATTGGAAAAAGCAAACTGCACATACTTTTAAAAACTTAAATGAATGTAAATATAGAAATTTTAAAACAAAGGTACGATAAAGTATATTATAAAGATGTTGATTATTCAATCTTTATTATTGTGAACGTACGCAGTTAAAAATTAAACTAAGTAAAACTATTTTTGTAAATATTGCAATGCGTTTTTCTTTTTAAAATATGTATATTGATTTTATTTGATGGTAAAACAAAAAAGATTATTTGTATTATTTACTGTGTTTTTATGAGAACTAAATTTGATCATTTGACTTTAATGTTTCTTGTCTATTTTGTCTTTGTTATACATCAAATAGATTTTTACAAAAATAATAAATTTTAAGAATAGAATATTACTGTGATTTCTGATTTTAATAGAGAGCATTATAATTCTGCTTGGTCATAATAAAAAGGAAACATGCGATATATTATCACTTTTGAAACTAATGGAAAAGTGTAAATATTTTAAAAATATAATTCATGCAAGTTCAATAATTAACTTGATTGATTTTATTGTCTTAGAACTATTGTACCCTTTTTATGTTCTGAACTTTTAAAATGAATAAAAATCTTTTAAAATAACTGTTCGCCTTTATTCGTATGTCGTTTGTATTTAACGTTAATTGAGTATGTTTAATTACTACAGATCATGAAAATCAAAACACAAAGTGAAATATTATTTGACTCAATTAGGTAATCACTGTTCAAAACAATTCTAGCATCGATAAAAATTTTTTTTCAAACATTGCACTATATCTGGGAGAAAACAAGGCGCGAGGTGGTTGGTTGTGAAAAAATGAATACATTTATGCAACATTATTAGGAAGATAAATATACTGGTTTCTAAATTTAGTGAGTGTTGTTATTTACAAAGAAATTCTGGACGTCAAAAGGAATAAGAATAACAAGGTCTGAAACATAATCTACTGTCTGACACACCTTGTTGAATATCGATGAGGTACTGCTGGTCAGGCTTATGATTTTAGAGTTTTCTTTAAATAACACCACTAACAATAGCATCAGCCCATTAAACTACCAAAAGGGAGATTTATTTTTAAAAAACTTTTTATTGCCGAGAGGTAATTTTAAATATAAAGTGTCAATAGCTGTAAATGCACAATGAGTGAAAAAATAATAATTTAAAACGTTTAAAATTAGATGCCAATATTAGCTGATTACAAATAACCACGTGGTAAAATTATAGACCCGCTGTTACATAATCTTGACACGCAGGTAATTTCAATGGTGATCGTTACGAAGCTATAGAAATGGTTTGTTTACTACCGAGTGATCCAACGTTTTAACCACCGCGGCGATTAGACACGCAGGTAAAAGTCACGTGTCACGATGCGGTCCAGTGAACTTGACCCATCAATTTGTTTATCTCCGTGTTTTGGCACTCAGGTGGACATTGAGTCTAACCTTTTGATTCTAATCTTAACCCGTCGTCACAAAATACGACACAACCCGCCTAACCCATAAGTATGTCACCTCACCATCAACTGTGTGTCACCTCACCATCAACTGTGTCACCTCACCATCAACTGTGTCACCTCGTCACCTCACCATCAACTGTGTGTCACCTCACCATCAACTATGAGTCACCTTACCATCAACTGTGTCACCTCACCATCAACTGTGTCACCTTACCATCAACTGTGTCACCTCACCATCAACTGTGTCATTTCACCATCAACTGTGTCACCTCACCATCAACTATGTGTCACCTCACCATCAACTGTGTCACCTTACCATCAACTGTGTCACCTCACCATCAACTGTGTCACCTCACTATCAACTATGTCACCTCACCATCAACTATGTCACCTCACTATCAACTATGTCACCTCACCATCAACTATGTCACCTCACCATCAACTGTGTCACCTCACCATCAACTCTGTGTCACCTTACCATCAACTGTGTGTCACCTCACCATCAACTGTGTCACCTTACCATCAACTGTGTCACCTTACCATCAACATGTGTGTCACCTCACCATCAACTATGTCACCTCACCATCAACTATGTCACCTCACCATCAACTGTGTCACCTCACCATCAACTGTGTCACCTCACCATCAACCTGTGTGTCACCTCACCATCAACTATGTCACCACACCATCAACTGTGTCACCTCACCATCAACTGTGTCACCACACCATCAACTGTCACCTTACCATCAACTGTGTCACCTTACCATCAACTGTGTCACCTCACCATCAACTGTGTCACCTCACCATCAACTCTGTGTCACCTTACCATCAACTGTGTCACCTCACCATCAACTGTGTCACCTCACTATCAACTATGTCACCTCACCATCAACTATGTCACCTCACTATCAACTATGTCACCTCACCATCAACTATGTCACCTCACCATCAACTGTGTCACCTCACCATCAACTCTGTGTCACCTTACCATCAACTGTGTGTCACCTCACCATCAACTGTGTCACCTTACCATCAACTGTGTCACCTCACCATCAACATGTGTGTCACCTCACCATCAACTATGTCACCTCACCATCAACTATGTCACCTCACCATCAACTGTGTCACCTCACCATCAACTGTGTCACCTCACCATCAACCTGTGTGTCACCTCACCATCAACTGTGTCACCACACCATCAACTGTGTCACCTCACCATCAACTGTGTCACCTCACTATCAACTATGTCACCTCACCATCAACTATGTCACCTCACTATCAACTATGTCACCTCACCATCAACTATGTCACCTCACCATCAACTGTGTCACCTCACCATCAACTCTGTGTCACCTTACCATCAACTGTGTGTCACCTCACCATCAACTGTGTCACCTTACCATCAACTGTGTCACCTTACCATCAACATGTGTGTCACCTCACCATCAACTATGTCACCTCACCATCAACTATGTCACCTCACCATCAACTGTGTCACCTCACCATCAACTGTGTCACCTCACCATCAACCTGTGTGTCACCTCACCATCAACTATGTCACCACACCATCAACTGTGTCACCTCACCATCAACTGTGTCACCACACCATCAACTGTGTCACCTTACCATCAACTGTGTCACCTTACCATCAACTGTGTCACCTCACCATCAACTGTGTCACCTCACCATCAACTCTGTGTCACCTTACCATCAACTGTGTCACCTCACCATCAACTGTGTCACCTCACTATCAACTATGTCACCTCACCATCAACTATGTCACCTCACTATCAACTATGTCACCTCACCATCAACTATGTCACCTCACCATCAACTGTGTCACCTCACCATCAACTCTGTGTCACCTTACCATCAACTGTGTGTCACCTCACCATCAACTGTGTCACCTTACCATCAACTGTGTCACCTCACCATCAACATGTGTGTCACCTCACCATCAACTATGTCACCTCACCATCAACTATGTCACCTCACCATCAACTGTGTCACCTCACCATCAACTGTGTCACCTCACCATCAACCTGTGTGTCACCTCACCATCAACTGTGTCACCACACCATCAACTGTGTCACCTCACCATCAACTGTGTCACCACACCATCAACTGTGTCACCTTACCATCAACTGTGTCACCTTACCATCAACTGTGTCACCTCACCATCAACTGTGTCACCTCGTCACCTCACCATCAACTGTGTCACCTCACCATCAACCTGTGTGTCACCTCACCATCAACTATGTCACCACACCATCAACTGTGTCACCTCACCATCAACTGTGTCACCACACCATCAACTGTGTCACCTTACCATCAACTGTGTCACCTTACCATCAACTGTGTCACCTCACCATCAACTATGTCACCTCACCATCAACTGTGTCACCTCACCATCAACTATGTCACCTCACCATCAACTATGTCACCTCACCATCAACTGTGTCACCTCACCATCAACTGTGTCACCTCACCATCAACCTGTGTGTCACCTCACCATCAACTATGTCACCACACCATCAACTGTGTCACCTCACCATCAACTGTGTCACCACACCATCAACTGTGTCACCTTACCATCAACTGTGTCACCTTACCATCAACTGTGTCACCTCACCATCAACTGTGTCACCTTACCATCAACTGTGTCACCTCACCATCAACTCTGTGTCACCTTACCATCAACTGTGTGTCACCTCACCATCAACTCTGTGTCACCTTACCATCAACTGTGTCACCTTACCATCAACTGTGTCACCTCACCATCAACTGTGTCACCTCACCATCAACTCTGTGTCACCTTACCATCAACTGTGTGTCACCTCACCATCAACTCTGTGTCACCTTACCATCAACTGTGTGTCACCTTACCATCAACTGTGGGTCACCTTACCATCAACTGTGTGTCACCTCACCATCACTTCGCCGCCCATTGTGTCACCCCTCCTCTCCATCTAAATTACTGAACAATACTAAGCTTATTTAAAAAAAATCATGTTTAGGACAATTATTTTGACGACAAAAAAACTCAATCGTTCATGTTTATAATTTTTTTAATTCACCAAAAATGTAAAAAATAAATTAAAATTTAAACACTTATTTTTTTCTGAAATCTTTACATTGAATAATTTATAATATTACGTATACACCATTTCAATAAAATCTCTTTAAATATCATGTCCACACTTTAAAAAACTAAAGTTTGAAAAACAAACCAAAATCTAACAATGAATAGGTCATCGTTTTAGCATGTTGTGTCCGGAGACTTTCCACCGTATCCACACTTCAGTCTCTCAACAAGGCGGACAGAGTTCCAGTTCCAACGTCAATGCTTTATGTGGAATACATTGAAAAAAGCTATTATATGCTGTTATTATAAAACATACAAAACACATTTTAAAACATATTTGTGAAATTTGACTTTGGTAAGTAATGAATTATAGTTTAAAAATAGTACTCAACAACAAATGTATTTGGTTATCAAGTCTTGTGTAACGCCATTCACCGCCATTCAATTGTTCGAACATGGGATGTAATTGGCAGGTTGTTGTTGCCATGTTAGGTATGCAGCGTGGAGGGAAGGGGGTGGGGGGGGGGGGGGAAATGAAGGGACTGAAGTTAATTAAGAGGAGGTTAATGTACTGATTTTTACTTAAAAACATTCTGCGTACTCCCCTCAAATAATAGTGTGTTTGTTACATCAGCTGGTTACAGGCGTGTTTGTTACATCAGCTGGTTACAGCGTGTTTGTTACATCAGCTGGATACAGGCGTGTTTGTTACATCAGCTTGATACAGGCGTGTTTGTTACATCAGCTGGTTACAGGCGTGTTTGTTACATCAGCTGGATACAGGCGTGTTTGTTACATCAGCTGGATACAGGCGTGTTTGTTACATCAGCTGGTTACAGTGTGTTTGTTACATCAGCTGGTTACAGTGTGTTTGTTACATCAGCTGGTTACAGTGTGTTTGTTACATCAGCTGGATACAGGCGTGTTTGTTACATCAGCTGGTTACAGTGTGTTTGTTACATCAGCTGGTTACAGTGTGTTTGTTACATCAGCTGGTTACAGTGTGTTTGTTACATCAGCTGGTTACAGGCGTGTTTGTTACATCAGCTGGATACAGTGTGTTTGTTACATCAGCTGGATACAGGCGTGTTTGTTACATCAGCTGGTTACAGTGTGTTTGTTACATCAGCTGGTTACAGTGTGTTTGTTACATCAGCTGGTTACAGTGTGTTTGTTACATCAGCTGGTTACAGTGTGTTTGTTACATCAGCTGGATACAGGCGTGTTTGTTACATCAGCTGGATACAGGCGTGTTTGTTACATCAGCTGGTTACAGTGTGTTTGTTACATCAGCTGGATACAGGCGTGTTTGTTACATCAGCTGGTTACAGTGTGTTTGTTACATCAGCTGGTTACAGTGTGTTTGTTACATCAGCTGGATACAGGCGTGTTTGTTACATCAGCTGGATACAGACGTGTTTGTTACATCAGCTGGTTACAGTGTGTTTGTTACATCAGCTGGTTACAGTGTGTTTGTTACATCAGTTTGTTACAGGCGTGTTTGTTACATCAGCTGGTTACAGTGTGTTTGTTACATAAGCTGGTTACAGTGTGTTAGTTACATCAGCTGGTTACAGCGTGTTTGTTACATCAGCTGGTCACAGGCGTGTTTGTTACATCAGTTTGTTACAGGCGTGTTTGTTACATCAGCTGGTTACAGTGTGTTTGTTACATCAGCTGGTTACAGTGTGTTTGTTACATCAGCTGGTTACAGTGTGTTTGTTACATCAGCTGGTTACAGGCGTGTTTGTTACACCAGCTGGTTACAGTGTGTTTGTTACATCAGCTGGTTACAGTGTGTTTGTTACATCAGCTGGTTACAGTGTGTTTGTTACATCAGCTGGTTACAGGCGTGTTTGTTACATCAGCTGGATACAGGCGTGTTTGTTACATCAGCTGGTTACAGTGTGTTTGTTACATCAGCTGGTTACAGTGTGTTTGTTACATCAGCTGGTTACAGTGTGTTTGTTACATCAGCTGGATACAGGCGTGTTTGTTACATCAGCTGGATACAGGCGTGTTTGTTACATCAGCTGGATACAGGCGTGTTTGTTACATCAGCTGGATACAGGCGTGTTTGTTACATCAGCTGGTTACAGGCGTGTTTGTTACATCAGCTGGATACAGGCGTGTTTGTTACATCAGCTGGTTACAGTGTGTTTGTTACATCAGTTTGTTACAGGCGTGTTTGTTACATCAGCTGGATACAGGCGTGTTTGTTACATCAGCTGGTTACAGGCGTGTTTGTTACATCAGCTGGATACAGGCGTGTTTGTTACATCAGCTGGTTACAGTGTGTTTGTTACATCAGTTTGTTACAGGCGTGTTTGTTACATCAGCTGGTTACAGTGTGTTTGTTACATAAGCTGGTTCCAGTGTGTTAGTTACATCAGCTGGTTACAGCGTGTTTGTTACATCAGCTGGTCACAGGCGTGTTTGTTACATCAGTTTGTTACAGGCGTGTTTGTTACATCAGCTGGTTACAGTGTGTTTGTTACATCAGCTGGTTACAGTGTGTTTGTTACATCAGCTGGTTACAGTGTGTTTGTTACATCAGCTGGTTACAGTGTGTTTGTTACATCAGCTGGTTACAGTGTGTTTATTACATCAGCTGGTTACAGTGTGTTTGTTACATCAGCTGGTTACAGTGTGTTTGTTACATCAGCTGGTTACAGGCGTGTTTGTTACATCAGCTGGTTACAGCGTGTTTGTTACATCAGCTGGTTACAGGCGTGTTTGTTACATCAGCTGGTTACAGTGTGTTAGTTACATCAGCTGGTTACAGTGTGTTTGTTACATCAGCTGGTTACAGTGTGTTTGTTACATCAGCTGGTTACAGTGTGTTTGTTACATCAGCTGGATACAGGCGTGTTTGTTACATCAGCTGGATACAGGCGTGTTTGTTACATCAGCTGGATACAGGCGTGTTTGTTACATCAGCTGGTTACAGTGTGTTTGTTACATCAGCTGGTTACAGGCGTGTTTGTTACATCAGCTGGATACAGGCGTGTTTGTTACATCAGCTGGTTACAGGCGTGTTTGTTACATCAGCTGGATACAGGCGTGTTTGTTACATCAGCTGGTTACAGTGTGTTTGTTACATCAGTTTGTTACAGGCGTGTTTGTTACATCAGCTGGTTACAGTGTGTTTGTTACATCAGCTGGTTACAGTGTGTTAGTTACATCAGCTGGTTACAGCGTGTTTGTTACATCAGCTGGTCAAAGGCGTGTTTGTTACATCAGTTTGTTACAGGCGTGTTTGTTACATCAGCTGGTTACAGTGTGTTTGTTACATCAGCTGGTTACAGTGTGTTTGTTACATCAGCTGGTTACAGTGTGTTTGTTACATCAGCTGGTTACAGGCGTGTTTGTTACACCAGCTGGTTACAGTGTGTTTGTTACATCAGCTGGTTACAGTGTGTTTGTTACATCAGCTGGTTACAGTGTGTTTGTTACATCAGCTGGTTACAGTGTGTTTGTTACATCAGCTGGTTACAGGCGTGTTTGTTACATCAGCTGGTTACAGGTGTGTTTGTTACATCAGCTGGTTACAGTGTGTTTGTTACATCAGCTGGTTACAGTGTGTTTGTTACATCAGCTGGTTACAGTGTGTTTGTTACA
This sequence comes from Physella acuta, assembly GCF_028476545.2. NCBI lineage: Eukaryota > Metazoa > Mollusca > Gastropoda > Physidae > Physella > Physella acuta. The sequence goes on from NW_026731827.1 coordinate 15,991, forward strand.
TCAGCTGGTTACAGTGTGTTTGTTACATCAGCTGGTTACAGTGTGTTTGTTACATCAGCTGGTTACAGTGTGTTTGTTACATCAGCTGGTTACAGTGTGTTTGTTACATCAGCTGGTTACAGTGTGTTTGTTACATCAGCTGGTTACAGTGTGTTTGTTACATCAGTTGGTTACAGTGTGTTTATTACATCAGCTGGTTACAGTGTGTTTGTTACATCAGCTGGTTACAGTGTGTTTGTTACATCAGCTGGTTACAGTGTATTTGTTACATCAGCTGGTTACAGTGTGTTTGTTACAACAGCTGGTTACAGTGTGTTTGTTACATCAGCTGGTTACAGTGTGTTTGTTACATCAGTTTGTTACAGGCGTGTTTGTTACATCAGCTGGTTACAGTGTGTTTGTTACATCAGCTGGTTACAGTGTGTTTGTTACATCAGCTGGTTACAGTGTGTTTATTACATCAGCTGGTTACAGTGTGTTTGTTACATCAGCTGGTTACAGTGTGTTTGTTACATCAGCTGGTTACAGTGTGTTTGTTACATCAGCTGGTTACAGTGTGTTTGTTACATCAGCTGGTTACAGTGTGTTTGTTACATCAGCTGGTTACAGTGTGTTTGTTACATCAGCTGGTTACAGTGTGTTTGTTACATCAGCTGGTTACAGTGTGTTTGTTACATCAGCTGGTTACAGGCGTGTTTGTTACATCAGCTGGTTACAGTGTGTTTGTTACATCAGCTGGTTACAGTGTGTTTGTTACATCAGCTGGTTACAGTGTGTTTGTTACATCAGCTGGTTACAGGCGTGTTTGTTACATCAGCTGGTTACAGGCGTGTTTGTTACATCAGCTGGTTACAGGCGTGTTTGTTACATCAGCTGGTTACAGCGTGTTTGTTACATCAGCTGGTTACAGTGTGTTTGTTACATCAGCTGGTTACAGTGTGTTTGTTACATCAGCTGGATACAGTGTGTTTGTTACATCAGCTGGTTACAGTGTGTTTGTTACATCAGTTTGTTACAGGCGTGTTTGTTACATCAGCTGGATACAGGCGTGTTTGTTACATCAGCTGGTTACAGTGTGTTTGTTACATCAGCTGGTTACAGTGTGTTTGTTACATCAGCTGGTTACAGGCGTGTTTGTTACATCAGCTGGTTACAGGCGTGTTTGTTACATCAGCTGGTTACAGGCGTGTTTGTTACATCAGCTGGTTACAGTGTGTTTGTTACATCAGCTGGATACAGGCGTGTTTGTTACATCAGCTGGTTACAGTGTGTTTGTTACATCAGTTTTAGTTTGTTGTTTTTGATGTTGTCTGTCCTTGTATGACGATGGCATATTTCTGACGATACAACGTTACAAAAAGAGAAATCGATCACATACCTGACAAAAAGAGAAATCGATCACATACCTGACTGTAGCAAGCGTTGTTCGGGTATTTAAGAGCAACCTCTCATCTCTTCACTGTATCGCCCAAGTTCAAACTCCCAGTTCACTTTCGGGAATTGTTCATTTTCTGTCGATGAAATATAAGGCGTGTTAACACCTTAGTGAAGTTGAAGTGAGCGTCACACTTAGCGAGCGTTGGTACACATTTGTGGTTTTTGGGACAGTTGTTTTACTGATTCTATCCATTTCTGAATGAGACAAGTCATCATCGTCATCTCCCTTTATCTGCAGCCATTATCAGCAATTGGACGTGTCATTAGCATCAGCAGCTCTTTTCAACCCCCCCCCTCTCATTCTCCCCCATCTATCTTATTCGTTTCCCGTCTGTCCAATTATATATATATATATATATATATATATATATATATATATATATATATAAATATATATATAAATAAATAAATAAATATATATATATATATGTATGTATATATGTATGTATATATATATATATATATATATATATATATATATATATATATATATATATATATATATATATATATATATATATATATATTGTAAATAAATAAATATATAATTACAGTCTATGCTATTTAGTGTCTATGTGTTTAAATATTAAATGCAGTAGCCAGTGTATGTTTTTAAAAATAAATTTGCAACTTGATAAACTGTAACTTGCCAGGGTCCAAATAATCAGATTTCATAGGGCTTCTGTGCAAATAGTTTTTGGTATCATTCCCCTCAAACTTGTACTCAACAAAAATGCTGTAGTTGCTTTTGGCATGCACCGGGTACCAAAATAACCGCATTTGGTCGTCCAGCTTACTCTCCAAGGCTTTTTTCGATATGCACCAGCATGGGAATTTGCTTCTGTGACATGTGAGCGAATAATTGCTGCTGTATTCAATATCCATATCGCAAAGCTGATAATATAGGCAATAGTATTATTTTTTTTATCTTTTTACTTAAATATTGTTTTTGTAGGATAAGTTTCTACATTAGATGTTAATTTACAAAGAATAGTAAACAATTTTAAATAATATTTTTTTTGTAATGGGGAGGTGTGTTTCATATGTAATAATTTTGTATGTAGGGAATCTGAAAAAGGACCAACAGAACGATGGACTATATCTACTTGGACGAAATATCAAACGATGATTAGACATTAAAGACTTATGCGCTCGAGTGCTTTGTGTACGTTTTATATGTTTGTGAACTCATGATGAGAGACATTTTGCTTAAGTAATTAGACAGTAATATCATTTAATTCAATATATACGAGGAATGAATAAATATTGAAACTAATAAATAAAGCATTATACCCGTCCATGTATGTAGTGGTAAAACAAAGTCTCTAGTGAAAGCAAATTAATAGTAATCAGAAGTGATCAAAATAACAGTCTATCGCCGTCAATTTTATCATAATTTCTAAGTGAAAATATCTAATCCTCTCCCCCTACACGTCTTTTTTCTTACTCTTTCCAACCTATAATCACACCAAGTCACATTATTAACCCCTCCCATACACATAACGGTAAATTATTAACCCCTCCCATACACATAACGTTACATTATTAACCCCTCCCATACACATAACGTTAAATTATTAACCCCTCCCATACACATAACGTTAAATTATTAACACATCATATCCTGAACGCCACAATATTTACCCCTGTAATTGTTACTACTTCAAGCTTTTTACTCTAACACTTCCCCCATCCTTACTCCGTCATGCTGCTGACCTCCCCCATCCTCACTCCGTCACGCTGCTGACCTCCCCATCTTCACTCCGTCACGCTGCTGACCTCCCCCATCCTCAGTCCGTCACGCTGCTGACCCCCCTCATCCTCACTCCGTCACGCTGCTGACCTCCCCATCTTCACTCCGTCACGCTGCTGACCTCCCCCATCCTCACTCCGTCACGCTGCTGACCTCCCCCATCCTCACTCCGTCACGCTGCAGACCTCCCCCATCCCCACTCCGTCACGCTGCTGACCTCGCCCATCCTCACTCCGTCACGCTGCTGACCTCCCCCATCCTCACTCCGTCACGCTGCTGACCTCCCCCATCCTTACTCCGTCACGCTGCTGACCCCCCCCATCTTCACTCCGTCACGCTGCTGACCTCCCCCATCCCCACTCCGTCACGCTGCTGACCCCCCCCCCCCCATCCTCTCTCCGTCACGCTGCTGACCTCTTCCCCACTCCGTCACGCTGCTGACCTCCCCCATCCCCACTCCGTCACGCTGCTGACCCCCCCCATCCTCTCTCCGTCACGCTGCTGACCTCTTCCCCACTCCGTCACGCTGCTGACCTCCCCCATCCTCACTCCGTCACGCTGCTGACCCCCCCCCCAATCCTTACTCCGTCACGCTGCTGACCTCCCCCATCCCCACTCCGTCACGCTGCTGACCCCCCCCCCCATCTTCACTCCGTCACGCTGCTGACCTCATCCCCACTCCGTCACGCTGCTGACCTCCCCCATCCTCACTCCGTCACGCTGCTGACCTCCCCCATCTTCACTCCGTCACGCTGCTGACCTCATCCCCACTCCGTCACGCTGCTGACCTCCCCCATCCTCACTCCGTCACGCTGCTGACCCCCCCATCCTCACTCCGTCACGCTGCTGACCTCCCTCATCCCCACTCCGTCACGCTGCTGACCTCCCTCATCCCCACTCTGTCACGCTGCTGACCTCCCCTATCCTCACTCCGTCACGCTGCTGACCCCCCCCCCATCCTCACTCCGTCACGCTGCTGACCTCCCTCATCCCCACTCCGTCACGCTGCTGACCCCCCCCCCCCCCCATCCCCACTCCGTCACGCTGCTGACCTCATCCTCACTCCGTCACGCTGCTGACCTCCCTCCCCCCCAATCCTCAATCCATTACGCTATTAACCTTACCCATTCTCTCACTTCGTAACTTTTAACCCCACCCATCTTTCATAATAAAAAAACTATACAGTGCTTACACTTCATATCACACCAACGGTGACGAGAAGAATGCGCACAGGAAAATTGCTGATCCAATAACTGCACTTTAAAAAGTTCGCAAGAGGATTTAAAAAAAAATCTATCGTTTATAAACGTAAGTAGAGATTGACCAAAGGTGGTCTACGTTAGTGCATGATAAAAATATTATCTCATGAGCTATGACCAAATGTATGTTGGTAGTTAAATAAGTTTGAATTTGCAGCTTCTTCTGTTTTCCCAGTTTCCAGGAACCCCTGTTGAAGGTTTATGACCAGCGCCGCCTGTTATAAGGAACTGAAATCTACAAGTGTATGCAGTACCTTTGTTAAAGACGATAGTATTCTAATATTGCTATAAATAGAGACCTACCGGTTTCCAATGGTAATAAGGGAAACAATCCCAGCCTTGTGGACAGTACATGATGAAGATCTTGATGTCAATGACTGTATTATGATCAAAGTACGCAGGAAAAACAAAAATGCCCGTCATGTACCCCGTGTAGCACACTATATCATCGGGACATTGAGAGTACTTTCTCTCCCAGCCTTTATTTACCAAGTTATAAAAGAGAGTGTCCTCGTATTCTGCAACAAGCAACACCGTTATTTAAACTGTTTTTAGCGGTAGAGAGATGTGTGTGGCTGGTGTTGTGAGGTGTGTGTGTGGCTGATGTTGTGAGGTGTGTGAGGCTGATGTTGTGAGGTGTTGGTGTGTGTGGCTGATGTTGTGAGGTGTGTGAGGCTGATGTTGTGAGGTGTTGGTGTGTGTGGCTGATGTAAGATGTTGGTGTGTGTGGCTGATGTTGTGAGGTGTGTGTGGCTGATGTTGTGAGGTGTTGGTGTGTGTGGCTGATGTTGTGATGTGTTGATGTGTGTGTGCTGATGTTGTGAGGTGTTGGTATGTGTGGCCGATGTTGTGAGGTGTGTGGCTGATGTTGTGAGGTGTTGGTGTGTGTGGCTGATGTTGTGATGTGTTGATGTGTGTGTGCTGATGTTGTGAGGTGTTGGTGTGTGTGGCTGATGTTGTGATGTGTGTGTGCTGATATTGTGAGGTGGTGTGTGTGGCTGATGTTGTGATGTGTTGGTGTGTGTGGCTGATGTTGTGATCTGTGTGTGCTGATATTGTGAGGTGGTGTGTGTGGCTGATGTTGTGATGTGTTGGTGTGTGTGGCTGATGTTGTGAGGTGTGTGTGGCTGATGTTGTGAGGTGTGTGTGGCTGATATTGTGAGGTGTGTGTGGCTGATATTGTGAGGTGTTGGTGTGTGTGCTGATATTGTGAGGTGTTGGTGTGTGTGGCTGATTTTTTGAGGTGTTGGTGTGTGAGGCTGATGTTGTGATGTGTGTGTGGCTGATGTTGTGAGGTGTTGGTGTGTGTGGATGATATTGTGAGGTGGTGTGTGTGGCTGATGTTGTGAGGTGTTGGTGTGTGTGGCTGATGTTGTGATGTGTTGGTGTGTGTGGCTGATGTTGTGATGTGTGTGTGCTGATATTGTGAGGTGGTGTGTGTGGCTGATGTTGTGATGTGTGTGTGGCTGATGTTGTGATGTGTTGGTGTTTGTGGCTGGTATCTTGAGTTGGTGTGTGTGGCTGATATTGTGAGGTGGTGTGTGTGGATGATATTGTGAGGTGTTGGTGTGTGTGGCTGATGTTGTGATGTGTGTGTGGCTGATGTTGTGAGGTGTTGGTGTGTGTGGCTGATGTTGTGATGTGTTGGTGTGTGTGGCTGATGTTGTGATGTGTGTGTGCTGATATTGTGAGGTGGTGTGTGTGGCTGATGTTGTGATGTGTGTGTGGCTGATGTTGTGATGTGTTGGTGTTTGTGGCTGGTATCTTGAGGTGGTGTGTGTGGCTGATGTTGTGAGGTGTTGGTGTGTGTGGCTGATGTTGTGATGTGTGTGTGGCTGATATTGTGATGTGTTGGTGTGTGTGCTGATGTTGTGAGGTGTTGGTGTGTGTGCTGATGTTGTGAGGTGTTGGTGTGTGTGGCTGGTGTTGTAAGGTGTGTGGCAGATGTTGTGAGGTGTGTGTGGCTGATGTTGTGATGTGTTGGTGTTTGTGGCTGGTATCTTGAGGAGGTGTGTGTGGCTGATGTTGTGAGGTGGTGTGTGTGGATGATATTGTGAGGTGTTGGTGTGTGTGGCTGATGTTGTGATGTGTGTGTGGCTGATATTGTGAGGTGGTGTGTGTGGCTGATGTTGTGATGTGTTGGTGTGTGTGCTGATGTTGTGAGGTGTTGGTGTGTGGGCTGATGTTGTGAGGTGTTGGTGTGTGTGGCTGATGTTGTGAGGTGTGTGTGGCTGATGTTGTGATGTGTTGGTGTGTGTGGCTGATGTTGTGAGGTGTGTGTGGCTGATGTTGTGAGGTGTGTGTGGCTGATATTGTGAGGTGTGTGTGGCTGATATTGTGAGGTGTTGGTGTGTGTGCTGATATTGTGAGGTGTTGGTGTGTGTGGCTGATTTTTTGAGGTGTTGGTGTGTGAGGCTGATGTTGTGATGTGTGTGTGGCTGATGTTGTGAGGTGTTGGTGTGTGTGGATGATATTGTGAGGTGGTGTGTGGCTGATGTTGTGATGTGTTGGTGTGTGTGGCTGGTATCTTGAGGTGGTGTGTGTGGCTGATGTTGTGAGGTGGTGTGTGTGGATGATATTGTGAGGTGTTGGTGTGTGTGGCTGATGTTGTGATGTGTGTGTGGCTGATATTGTGATGTGTTGGTGTGTGTGCTGATGTTGTGAGGTGTTGGTGTGTGTGCTGATGTTGTGAGGTGTTGGTGTGTGTGGCTGGTGTTGTAAGGTGTGTGGCTGATGTTGTGAGGTGTGTGTGGCTGATGTTGTGATGTGTTGGTGTGTGTTGCTGGTATCTTGAGGTGGTGTGTGTGGCTGATTTGTGATGTGTTGGTGTGTGTGGCTGGTGTTGTAAGGTGTGTGGCTGATGTTGTTAGGTGTGTGGCTGATTTTGTGAGGTGTGTGGCTGATGTTGTGAGGTGTTGGTGTGTGTGGCTGATGTTGTGAGGTGTGTGGCTGATGTTGTGAGGTGTGTGGCTGATGTTGTGAGAAGTAGGTATGTGTGGCTGATGTTGTGAGGTGTGTGGCTGATGTTGTGAGGTGTAGGTAGAGAGAGCCTGACTGCTAACCCTTAAGTCTCGAGTTCGAATCCGGGTTCAAGTCAGAAGACCATCACTCTGATGGATACCTAACTCATGTTAGGGAAAGTAAAGGCGGCTGGACATTGTGCTGACCACACTATCTCTTCATATGCCGAGGTCACAGAAACAAGTCAACTCTACCCTAGACCGTTAGGTTTGAAAGGGAACTTTACTTTAATAATGGAGCGTTTTTTTTTGTGATGCTTTATTCACGATAAAGTATGTGTGGAAAAAAAAACGGACTTCACAAAATAAAATAAGTTCAATATTTTATTCATTTCTTTTTAACTGCTGTCTATTAATATAATTAATCAGATAAAAATAAAAAATTGCACTATTCTATTCTTCTAATATCTAACATTTTAAATACGTGAACTACTTTATAGTAACATTGATTTGAACGTTTTTATTTGGTCAGGGTTTTGATATCAGTTCAAAAGAGATTATTTGTCTATTAGTTATAAGATATCAGTTTTTGTGTGTGTAAAACATGCATTGTAGGGCGAAACGTCATTGCTTCCATTTCAGATAACAGTCAATTAAACAGAACGTTATATAGTTTTTGGTGACTTTTAACTTTTAGATAAACTCACAATTTCCCGACGCTTATTTCAAATTATTTTTTAAATTTGAAACAGAGTATGGTTGGATTTCTAGCTTGATCTAAATGTCACACGAACAACACATTGTCTACCTAAGCAATCAACACAAAGGAGAAGTGCTGAAAGTACTAGGAGCTTCTCCATCTATCAGACTTATAGTGGTCTCACACTATCCAAACAAATTCAATTTGGTGCAGACAGAGGAAGCTAAAAATAACATTTGTCGCTACACATCTTGTAGACCTCGAGCCCGTTGCAAATGCTGCTTCCGGTTTGTTGAAGTGCAAAATGGTGCAGAAATGTAAGCAGCTTATTCTGTACACTAAAGTTAAAATAAACGCATTTCTTTATATATATATATATATATATATATATATATATATATATATATATATATATATATATATATATATATATATATATATATATATATATATATATATATATATATATATATATATATATATATATATATATATATATATATATACAAACTTACTATTATCGGTAAGGCTTTGCTCCTGCCAATTATAGCCTTATCTAATTTAAATGATAACTGAAACAGGTTTTTTCCTAACACGAGTTAGGTACCCATCATAGCTGGGTTGACTCAGGGACGTTCAACTGACTTAAACCAGGATTCGAACTCGAGACTTTCGCTAAGGCCAAGCCGTCCTACTGAGGGCAGCGGTCAGTGTTTGCTGCTTAATAAAAACACCCGCCACGGTCCATTGAAGCTACGTTTTTCACAAAAGGTCACTTAAGGCCTGCTGGGGACTAGTTTCATGTATAACATCCAATACTTGGATTACTTTCGATTTTTAGTGACCGCCGATTGCCGGAAGTGGTACTTGGCGATCTCCAATAATCGGTAGTAGTTCTCTTTCTCTGGTTACTACATTACCGAAATTGTATATAGCTATATATAAGATTCTCTTCATTGGGGCCTTACGAGGGGGCGGAGAGAGAGAGAGAGAGAGAGAGAGAGAGAAGAGAGAGAGAGAGAGAAGAGAAGAGAGAGAGAGAGAAGTGAAAAGTGAGGATGAGGATAATCGTTCTTTAATAGTTACTGATAGTAATTTAAAGCAAAATATTTTCAGTCGCAACATTGGTAGTGTTGAATTCACAAAATATGAAAAATTGGAAATAAAACAACTAAATAGCGGCGTATGTTACTTAGCGGGTGAGTTCGTATATATATATATATATATATATATATATATATATATATATATATATATATATATATATATATATATATATATATAAGATTTTGTTCTCTTGATTTAAGTTTTGAGTGATTTCAGGTGACCGGAAGCACTGCTTTACTTTATTTCTGATTCTCAAAAGAGATCAGTTCTACTGGATCGATTTATTTTAACATTTTCACGAAGATTAACGTTCGATGACAATGCACTGTGACATAAAAAAGTGTTTTTAAAAAGTACACATTTTCCTATATATTATACAAACATTGTGAGCGTTGTTTTGGTGTACAATTCTTTTCTCTAAGATATTCTATTTAAAAAAATTAAGCATTAAAATGATAAATCAAAAGGATTGGCTATCCCATTCTCCCATACAGTTACATGAGAATACACGAGGAACTTCAGGGGAGATCACTCCCGATTTATTTATTTCTATGTACACAATCGCCGAGTCAAAACATTCTAAACCATATAATCTACGACTTGATTGCAATCCACGTTACACCAGATCCGTATATATGGGTGTCTGCCCACGTGCCGCACACCAGATCGAATCCTGTTGGGGTCACGTTAGTAGGCCCGATCCAGTACTCCGTGTTGGGGGAGTATTTTACTATAAAACATGTCTAACCCTCACCCTCCGTCGATGCCAGGGCTCGAGGCAAATGCTAATCAAATGTGACCTGATATACTACTTGGGGAGGCGGTGACCTAACATAAAATTTCAATGTAAATAAGGCGAAGTTTCAATTAACTATTTTGTAACAATATGTGCGTAAGCAATGAAATAAAAAAAAACAATGTTTTATTTAATTTTTATATCAAATATTCCATTTACTATAACCGTGCTTGCAAGAAAGCCCATATTCTTATTTCCGCGTAACTTTAAAACAGATTGTGATTAATTTATTTGCGCTAAGGTGATTAAGGAAATGAATTATGGAATATTTGCTGATAATTGTTTTCAAGGTTATTCCATGTTTAACGCAATTTGAGGAAAAAAAACAACTCACCTGTTAACATCCGGGTTCTACCTCCCTGGGGATCCCAGTGCCGCCATGAAAGGCGGCGTAAACAGATTTTCCTACGTAAGCTGTGGCAAAATTTCTAAATCCAGATTTATCTTCTTCTTCTTCTTCGTTCTTAATTATTAGTGTTGAAGGGGATCGAGATTTATCTGCCAGTGGGTTTGAACTCGAGACTTTGTTCGAATTTATCAACCATGAACTTTTTGCCGACTCGACCACGCCTCCAACACAATTAAGCGTTACGTGTCAACTGGTTATGCGCCATTGAGGCCATTGACTCCGATTTCAGCCTGCTTTTCTTTTTGGATTTGCTTCCATAGCCTTTGTCCAACCAAGAACAAACTACAAGGCAGCAGTTGTTTAATTCTGGAGTTGTAACTCCTAGAAGAGTGGCTGTCCCCAGCTAACGAGCCTCATCTACCCGAGGGTTCGAACTCCAGACTTTTCGGTTTAGCAACCATGAGCTTTACCGACTCGACCACGCCGACCCCCTCAGCACTACTGCTAACCTGTAGCGTTCGCTGCTGTCATACAATCAATCAAAAATGGATTTTAAAGTAATTAGAATACATATACTTTAATCAAATCTTAGAACCTGTAGAGATTTAGCAAAATGTCATTATTGTAAAAAATATTTAAATCTGATTTATCTTAGCAATGATTATACATTAGTTGTAAATGGAATTAGTTAGTTTAACGGCAATAGATCTAGGCTGTTAATTTGAGTTGTAAGTATAATGACGACGTTCACATAAAAAATGATATGTCATTTTGAATCAGCCTATGTAAAAGTCTGTACTTACCAAATGTTAATGACATTGATAAACAGCCTGCCACAATGTAGATTGCAGAACGTTGAATCATTTTAAAAGCTCCTAGATTTAAACAATAAAGAACGTATGCTGACAAAAACAATTTGTATACAAATATATTCTCACGGAAATTTTTTGCCATAGGCCTACTTTTTTTTCAAATGAGGAACAAACCATTTTTTTATGCACTTGATGGTTGTACAAAAAAATTGTAAAATAAATAATGCTAATACAAATTATAATTTTCACAAATATCTAACTGGAAAATTGTTCCCTTTCATGTGTGCTTTACACACTTCTGATTTCTTTAGTAGGAATTATCACACGTTTCCGTATGAGAAAGACTGGGTGTCTATGAAGAACAGGACATAGATATACAAAGATGGCCTGATAACCTTGTAAGCTCTATATCCTTCCCCGGAGGATTCAACATTTCATCTACAACTAGAAACACCTGACTAATACGTCCGTTTTTAACTAGAAACTTGCAACTATTTCACTATAAGCAATCTTTTTGTGTGTCTTCGTTGTTTAAGTGAATATGGAAAGATTATGACCGCGTAGTAACAGAGCAGCATCAAAGTAAAGAAATGATAAACGCGATCTTGTTGAAGTAACTATTTACTAAACATATCCGTGTTTGAATAAGAAATGTATCTGAATTTGAAAATATATCTTCACTTACTAGACAAACATCTGATAATGATACAATTAAAAGATCTATATATATAATTCTCTTCTTAGAGACGTTAGAAAACAAGCTGTAAGCGCGCCTTGCAGTCCCCTCTCTTCCTCTCTAGGAAGTCTGGTGAGCTTTGGTTCACACTAAATGTTTACAATAGTAGAGCCGGGTAAGGGGTTGGGGGAAAGGAGAGGGGATTATCGTCCTTAACGACTTACTGATAGTGTTTTAAAGCAAATATTTTCAGTGACAGCAGTGGTACTGTCGAATTCACAAATTATGAATTACTGAAAAGTAGAAAATAAAATACTTAAAAAAAAACTTATTAAAAAACCACGTTTTTCTTGTGGACTAAAAAGTAGAAAATAACTATTTACATACATTTGATGACAAAAAACGTGGGTACGTTCACCATCAAATTTCCCGACCCATCTGCCCGACCCACGTTTTTTGTCATCAAATGTATGTAAATAGTTATTTTCTACTTTTTAGTCCACAAGAAAAACGTGGTTTTTTAAAAAGTTTTTTTTTAAGTATTTTATTTTCTCCTTTTTAGTCCGTTGCTACACATGAAAAACGTGGTTTTTAAAAAAGTGTTTATAAATACACGGACTAAAAAAATCTTGAGCGACCAGGATTCGAACCTGGGTTGTCGCGGCCACAACGCGAAGTACTAACCACTATACGATCACGGCCAGCGCGCTCACATCGATTGGGGCCGAAGTAACTGTGTCTATAGACCTCCAGTCTTGTCGGTATCTTTAGAAATCATGTCCTCAATTTTATGGTCCTTGGGGCGTAATTAAATTAAGCTAATTACGGTCTCTAATTGCTAGTTTTTATGATTGCATCTGAAATTGTTAGGCGAAAGTAACCTGCATGCCAAATTTCAGAACTATAGAACAATCAGAAGTGGGCTAATTTTCGATGTCAATTTTAACAACAAACACATCCACGCGAAGCTGAGTTAATAAAAACGTGTTAATAAAACAACTAAATAGCGGCGTATGATACGCCGCGGGTCGGCTCGTATAATTTAAACAGCGTAAACAGGATGTCATGTGGAGCTGTGTACCGCAGGTAGGTGGAGTGTTGTGTGAAACACGCCACATGACATCACACACACGCACACACACACACAAACACAACACACGCACACAAACACACGCACACACACACAAACACACACACACTGTCTCTCTCACACGCACCACTCACGCATTCACGCACGTAAGTACGAGAATGTAAAAACACTGCTTTAGTTACATTAAAGCTTGTTTAAAACTCTATTTCCGTGGGAACACAATAACTTTAATAATCTGTTTTAGTTACTAAGTTGATATAATTTCATCAATAAGTGTAACATTGAATACTTAAATTGCTTATAAATTTTAAGTGACTACTAATATCCAGAATTGGTACTTTGTTTCGGATTTCTAAAATACCGATTTAATTTAGTGAGACAAACGAAGTTTTATACATATAAATAAAATCTTATTCTTATGAACCTTTTAAATTGTTATGACCTCAGGTAACCGGAAGTAGTACTTTACCCTATATCCAATCATCTTAAAAACATCACTTCTACAGGATCTAATTGTTTCCCAATTATCAGGTAGCTCAAGACTCGATGGCCATTTATTGTGAAATAAACTGTGAGTTAATAAGATGTTTAATTAACTCAGCGCTGTGTACAAGACGTAATTAAGCTCTGTGCACAATATGATGTAATGTAGCTCCAAGGACAAAAAAACCCACGTACAAACACACATACAAACACACATTATTTGGTGATATTTTAGTCTTAAAAGCAAAGAAACTATGTAACCGATGATAAAAAGATAATTTACTAGATGAATTTTATTATTTTCAGACGAAACTAACTAATGTTTGATCAACTTTCCACAACAGTCAGCAATAATTATTTATAGTTCGTGTTATATAGCTGTTGAGACTATCCCGTTTGAACTTATATTAAATGTTATATAGCCACTGTCCCGTCTCAACAATCAATTAAGTGGACCTAATCGCAATCCAAGTCACGCCAGACCAGTCTTCTTCTTCTTCTTCGTTCTTAATTTTTAGTGTTGGAAAGGAACGAGCCTTATCTTGCAGAGGGTTTTGAACTCGAAACTTTTTTCGAATTTATCAACCA